>NC_048238.1:84623543-84690423 GCF_002007445.2 Ailuropoda melanoleuca | reverse complement strand
GTTAAGCGTCTGCCTTCGGCTCAGGGCGTGATCCCAGCGTTATGGGATCGAGCCCCACGTCAGGCTCCTCTGGGGAGCCTGCTTCTTCCTCTCCCACTCCCCCTGCTTGTGTTCCCTCTCTCGCTGGCTGTCTCTGTCACATAAATAAAAGAAAATCTTTAAAAAAAATTTTTTTTAAAAAGAAAAAAACCATGGAGTTATACCATATTTTCTCTGTGAATTATACTTTTTAATGTATTTTTCTCTGCCCCTTGACTATGAACTATGTGGCAGTAGGGGCCATGACTAAATTGCCTCTACTCCTAGAGCAGGGCATAGGGCCTAGCATAGCATAGGTGTTTAGAAAATGTTAGGATCTTGGGCACCTGGGTGGCTCAGTCGGTTAAGTGTCTGCCTTTGGCTCAAGTCATGATCCCAGGGTCCTGGGATGGAGTCCCATAATGGGCTCCCTGCTCAGCAGGGAGTCTGCTTATCCCTCCCTCCTCTGTCCCTCCCCCCTGCTCATGCACTCTCTCTTGTTCTCACTCTCTCAAATAAATAAAAAAAATCTTTAAAAAATAGAAAATGTTAGGACCTCTAGGGGAGGGTGGGCCCAAGGATACATGTTTTATAACAAACTCCATGGATTATAATAGGCAGTCAGGGTTAAGAACTACTATTTAGCTGGATAAACAAATATGTAAAGGAGAAGAAGGAAAGCTCATGATAAAAGAGAGCAGACTCAGGACAGCAAGGAGATGGGGGTGTGGGGCAGGGGTATTGATGTTCTATTATCTTTCTCCACCTTACAGAGTTTCCTGGGTCCAGATTAACCTCTAGACTGCATGGTAGGGAATCAGTGATTTCCAGCACTATGTTTGAGAAGTACTATTATTGAATCCCTCTGTCTGACTGGACCAAACAAGACAGCCTGCATCTGCTCTGTTAGGTTTTACCTATTTGAAAGGCTACTCCACACATCTTTGGAGACACCTTCAAGAGTTTAATGGAAAAAGCATTTGGTGATATGAATTACCTAGAGGTGCTTACTTGTTTAGATGGCATAATTATGTTTGGCAGAGCTTTGGAGAACAATGGCTCCTTAGATTACTGGATCACCTGGGAAATAGACTTAAACTGTCCCTTGACAAATGCCAGGCCTGCCGGACCTCAATAAAATATGCTGGATGCATAAAATCACAACAGGAGCTGGGCGGACTCTGGAAATATCACTGACTAGTCAGACCCCGACACTTTTTTTTTTAATTTTAAGATTTTATTTATTTATTTGACAGAGAAAGAGACAGCCAGTGAGAGAGGGAGCACAAGCAGGGGGAGTGGGAGAGGAAGAAGCAGGCTCCCAGCAGAGGAGCCTGATGCGGGGCTCTATCCCAGGACCCCAGGATCACTCCCCGAGCCGAAGGCAGATGCTTAACGACTGAGCCACCCAGGCGCCCCAGACCCCGACATTTTAAAACATGAAGGGGATGCAGCAGACACCACAGGAGCTGGCAGAAAAACTGTTCGAAGATTGCAGAACACCTCAGTGCATTAGCTCAGGGTGATCAGATCAGAATTGGAGCACAAGTGAGTTGAAGAGGGAGGGGAGGCAGGTCAAAATACCAGGGCCTGGCAGTCAGGAAGACTTGTGCTTGGGGGACAACTATGTTGCATATGAAAATAAAGCTGTCCTTGCTGGAGAGGGGGGGAGAAGCCCCCCAAAGAAAACAAAGCAGTTTTCCCCCAGGCAAACTGCTCTCAAGTGCACCCTTCCTCTTGCACTTTTGGAGACTGGCCAGCTGCCTGGCTCAGGGATCTGTTTTAGCATGTGTTGTCCTCCACCGCCATGTCCTTTTATAAACTGAAAGCAGTTTTGAAGACTGGAGATCTGTGCTATGTCATAAAGACACAGAGGTGAAGATAACCATTGCATTTGCCAAGTGAGGTCTGTCAGCTGGTGAGACTTGGGATCCAGTTTTAAAAATTGAGTTTGTAGCACAAAGTGGACAATGACAGACAACACCCTCAGGTACTTGGTGTCCTGGAAAGCAGAGCTTTGGAGCTGAAAGCAGGCCTGGGTTAATTGAGGAAAGGGCATCTCTTTTATGGTGGAGAGCTGAACTATTGGCTGAGTAGGGACAGTAGGGAGGAAGGAGTCAAGTACAGGCTCAGTCTCTGGGATTGAGAGGACACCTGCAAAATGCTTTCCCTAAGCTTGCTTCGAGTCAAGTAAGCTCTAACTTGAGAAGGCAAGCCTTGCCTCACATTTTTTTGCAGGCCCTCAAAATGCTTATTTCAGCCTCTGCCTGCACTACTGAGAGCTGCAGGCTAAAATCTCAAATGGATGGGGCGCCTGGGTGGCTCAGTCATTAAGCGTCTGCCTTCGGCTCAGGGCATGATCCCGGCGTTTTGGGATTGAGCCCCGCATCGGGCTCCTCCGCTGAGAGCCTGCTTCTTCCTCTCCCACTCCCCCTGCTTGTGTTCCCTCTCTCGCTGGCTCTCTCTCTCTGTCAAATAAATAAATAAAATCTTTAAAAAAAATAAAATAAATAAAATCTCAAATGGAATGTGGAAGTCCCAGCCTCACTTCTTCTCCAGGCTGAGAAGTGAGGGAAGAACTGGCACGGATCCAGTTATATGCCCTGGGGTCTACCTTTCTTGAAGAAAAAGTTACCATGGCAGTCCAGGTGCTGACAACTACATTTGACATCAACAAAATTAAGTTGAAAAAGGTAGTAGTGTTGCCAAAAAAGCAGGATTGGTGAAAGCAAAGAGCACAGCTGCTTTAGTGTCAATGCAATGGGCACTCAGTGGCAACTGTGAGTATGCCCCTAAAGAGGCCAGGACATTATCATTATTACTATAATTTGGGATGCTTACTACACATTTTCGTCCAAAAGAAGACAGTTTTAGAAAGTGAGGGGGGAATGTTCATAGCTGCATTGTCCACAATAGCCAAATCATGGAAGGAGCCGAGATGCCCTTCAACAGATGACTGGATTAAGAAGCTGTGGTCCATATATACAATGGAATATTACTCAGCTATCAGAAAGAACGAATTCTCAACATTTGCTGCAACATGGACGGCACTGGAGGAGATAATGCTAAGTGAAATAAGTCAAGCAGAGAAAGACAATTATCATATGATTTCTCTCATCTATGGAACATAAGAACTAGGATGATCGGTAGGGGAAGAAAGGGATAAAGAAAAGGGGGGTAATCAGAAGGGGGAATGAAACATGAGAGACTATGGACTATGAGAAACAAACTGAGGACTTCAGAGGGGAGGGGGGTGGGGGAATGGGATAGACTGGTGATGGGTAGTAAGGAGGGCACGTATTGCATGGTGCACTGGGTGTTATACACAAGTAATGAATCATGGAACTTTACATCGGAATCTGGGGATGTACTGTATGGTGATTAACATAATATAATAAAATAAAAAAAAATTAAAAAAAAAAAAAGAAAGTGAGNCATCGGAATCTGGGGATGTACTGTATGGTGATTAACATAATATAATAAAATAAAAAAAATTAAAAAAAAAAAAAGAAAGGGAGGGGGGAAAAGCCCTGAAGCCAGACAGACTCAGGGTTGGACCCTGGCTCTCCCACTATCTATGCTGGCTTGGGCAAGCCAGTGTCCTTATCTGTAACATGAAACACTCCCAACGTCCATCAATATTTAGTACACAGGCAGTGGCAGATCCAGCTTTTGTGGGGCCTGAAGCTTATACCATTTGGGTTAAGTTTTTTTTTTTAAGTGTAAAATTATACTTTACAATCTCAAACATCTATTTAGAATGATACAATAAATGACAAGAAACCACAAGTTTTAAAAACTGACAAAATGCACAAACATCACAAAATTTTTTAAAAACAGTATTTCTCCTTATATTAACTGGTATAACTCCTTGATACTTTTTCTATATTTTTTTGCCTGCATCTTTTGATCACCTCTTCATCTGATACCACTTTTGTACTCTATAATGTCTACAGAGAGAACAGGGAAACAATTTAGTTTTTCCCAAGAGTTCAGAAAAGTTTCTTTTGGTTTCCCAACCCATCACTGATTAACATCACATATATATTTTGGGTTGTTGTCAAATTTGGGAAAACCATTTCTTGTATATATAAGCTGTAAGATTTTAGGCTACGTCAAGTTTTTTATATAATGACTAATCTTAAATAAGCTTTAGATTTACTGCTTTAAAAGTGTTCCCTCAAGTCATTTCTACACTGGTACAGCCACCTATAACTTAACTATATGCAGAAGTGATAGGAAACCACATAAATATATCCCGCTAACCCCAAATAAATGTATCCGAAACTCAATTTCTCTTTGGTTGGATCCCCAAAAGAATAGCTCCAGTAAAGGGGCACCTGGGTGGCTCAGTTGGTTAAGCATCTGCCTTTAGCTCAGGTCATGATCTCCAGGTCCTAGGATCGAGCCCCGAGTGGGGCTCCCTGTTCAGCAGGGAGTCTGCTTCTCTCTCTCTCTCCCTCTGCCCCTCCTCCCTGCTCATTCTCTCTCTCTCAAATAAATAAATAAATAAAATTTTTTTAAAAAAGAATAGCTCCAGTAAAAACAGAACTCTCCATAGAAAGCAAACAAAGGCAGAGAATATAAAAAGAGCAAAAGCGTTTTTTGGGTTGGATGAAGACAGACAACACTCATTTTTAATACATCTTGTCTCTCCACGAGTAGATTTAAAGTTAATAAAAGTATTCCCCAGGGTGCCTGGGTGGCTCAGTCGTTAAGCGTCTGCCTTCGGCTCAGGTCATGATCCCAGGGTCCTGGGATCAAGCCCAGCACCGGGCTCCCTGCTCAGTGGGAAGCCTGCTTCTCCCTCTCCCACTCCCCCTGCTTGTGTTCCCTCTCTCACTGTGTCTCTCTCTGTCAAATAAATAAAATATTTAAATAAAATAAAATAAAATAAAATGAAAGTATTCCCCTCCCATATACGTTTAAAGTAGTCTAGCGTTGTGAATTCCATTGACAGAATTTGGAAAGCCACGCCCCAGAAGAATAAAGCCTCAGAGGAAACCTGCTGGAGCTAATCTATGGCAGGAAAGCCTTCCTGACCACTGAATTCTAAACCTGTTCTGTGGCAAAAGACTTCCTAAAGGAGGACAGAAAAGACAGAAATCCTAAAGGAAAAGATGGGACAGATTTAGCCATACTAAACTTAAAAACATCCGTGACGTTAAAGCAAACAAAATCAAACATTAAAAAAAATCCTAGGGGAAAAAAAAGTACTTGTTATTCATATTACAAAGGACTGATAGCCCCAATACAGAAATCAATTAAAAATGTTAAAGCATGAGGAATCCAACAGGAAAACTGGCAAAGAACATGAATAGGCCATTCACAGAGAAAGAAATACAAAAAGGCAAAAATTGAACCAACTGGCAAGGAGTTAGGGAAACGAAGGCCTCTCAACATGCTGTTGGGAATGTAAATTAGTTCACCTTTATACAGGGCTATTTGACAATATAAAAATAACACTAACATTTATAAGGAGTTGCTCTTTGCTAAGTACTCTGCCAAGTGCTTTGCACTGATTAAGTTATTCAATTCTCACTCAGCTTTATTGATATTCAAAGTGCATCATTTGTAATAATAAAAAAACTCAAGACTCCTCAGACACCCAACAATAGGGTTTGGTTAAATGGATCATGGAACCTCTATACAACAGGATTGAAATTATCTATATTTACTACATGAAAAGTTCTATAAAATATAGTTAAGTTTTTTTTAAAGGCTACAGAAGAGAATGTACGATATACTATTTCCATCGTATAAAAACTGCATGAATACCTATCTACATATGTGTATGTATATAGAAAAACCTTGGGGAGGGGCACCTGGGTGGCTCCATTGGTTACGCATCTGCCTTTGGCTCAGGTCAGGATCCCAAGGTCCTGGGATGGAGCCCCGCATGGGGCTCCCTGCTCAGCAGACAGCCTGCTTCTCCTTCTCCCTCTGCTGCTCCCCCTGCTTGTGTTCTCTCTCTCTCAAATAAACAAATAAAATCTTTTTAAAAAAACCTTGGGGATATATAGCAAAATGATAACAACAGTTGCTTCCAGGTGGTGGGATTTTAGATGATCTTGATTTTCTGCCTTATGGTTTTCCAGGAATGCCTACTGAATTTTTGCTATCACTACTCCTAGGCAGCAGGAGTAAGGTGGGTTTGATGGGCACACAACCTGTGGTGTCACACAGAGCTCCATGGTTACAGGAGCCCATGTTTTAGTACTCTACTGTCATGATTTTGAAATTCTGAATAATTCATGAATAAAGGGCCCCACATTTTCATTTTGCACTGGGTCCTGCAGATTCTGTAGCTGGTCCTGTCATGAGTATACCTTGCCTCTTCCGCTGTCATCCTGAAATGTGTTGTTCTGCAACCACCACCACTGTGAGAACTTGCTGTTTTCATTTTCCTTCCTTCACGCAGAAACGAAAACCTCTCAACGAGGAGGCTTTGGACTCATTTTCTCCACCGTCAGCAGGTTGATCAACCCTCTCCCTGGAAGAGGAAAGAAAGCCTCTGAGGACCGACTATTTTTCTTCCCTATTAGATTTTAGCTTTACACTCTCTCCCAGCCCCCGACAGGATGGATCACGGGTGTCCCTTACAGTATCTGCCTATACCTTCCAAAATGCCAATCCTGGCAGGGGAAAAACCTGTTCTCCTGAGTAACACAACCAATCCCAGCAACTACTCCAGCATCAAACAAATATGTGTACACTACCTATGTAATTTGTCTTTAGATCATTCAGTAATGAGCCCATGACCATGGCCATAAGATTTCCTTATAGTTTATTCTCATCAACTAAGCTTTTCTTTGTCAGAAACAGTTCCATACAATCTTCCACTTGGAGATTTCACTGTGCATTCCTCCCTTTGGATCTTTTGTAAAGATTTATTTTTTGAAAAACTACCTACCCCCCATCCGTAAGAAATCATGCTTTTGAAATGTCAAAATAATATCCTTAACTTCCTTTATCTTTACCTTTGTTTCCTATTTCTAAGGCAGTATCTACTCAGAGGAAAGAGGGTCACAGTCCTACAGTAACTCAATTCCCTTTAAAACAGTGGTTGTGACATCTTATCAAAAGTTTCATGAGGTCAATTTATATTACATGCACTAAATATTTTATCTGCATGCTATTTAATCCTTCAAATAAATCCAGTTAACTAGATAAGCATTATAGAAATCACATCTCCTCTAGGGAATTCTTTTGGTCCAAATATCTTCTACTAGCTTTTCTGACATGACAGTCAAAATTCCCAGTTCTTGAGTCACCTCTGTTGTCCCATACTTGCCACATAAACAAAAAACGTCTAATCTTGGATACTTTCAAATATATATAAGAGTAAAGAGAACAATGCAATTAAGTTCCAGGTATCCATTACTCAGCTTCAGCAATTACATTCTGCCAATCTCAATCATCACTTTTTAATTTTGTTTCTTGATTTAGAGGAAATTTTGAGCACTGGGTTCTCACTAGGAATACAGCCAAATTCATAGTCTCACTTGAAATAAAGCTGTCACCTCCGTAGAAGTTATCTAGTGAGAATTTAAAAGCATTCGCATTCCCAGATTTCCCATCTCTAACCAACCTGCTCCTCGACTCCCCCTCCCCCCACCAGAGCTGCAACCAGCATCAGTCCCAGCTAACGATCTAATCCTTTCTTCTTTCAACTACAGGAACATAGGACAGGGAGACTTTGAGAACACATTTGTTCAGCGTGCTGCAGAAGAGGCAAAACTGCCTTCTGACCCATGCATCCCAGGGCAATTCCATTTCACTTCTTTACCTTCTAGAGAGGTGAACATATAAAAGCATTAGAACAAAATTTATTTTTTAGATCTTTTGTTCGGAGATCTGTTTAGGTGCGCCTGAGTGGCTCAGGTGGTTGAACTTTTGACTCTTGGTTTCGGCTCAGGTCATGATCTCATGGGTCCTGAGATGGAGCCCCCTGTTGGGCTCCACGCTCAGCCAGGGAGTCTGCTTGAAGATTCTCTCCCTCCGTCCCTCCCCCACTCATGCACACANCCTGATGTGGGGCTCGATCCCATAACACCGGGATCACGCCCTGAGCTGAAGGCAGACGCTTAACCGCTGTGCCACCCAGGCGCCCCATCAGGTGGTTGAGCTTTTGACTCTTGGTTTCGGCTCAGGTCATGATCTCATGGGTCCTGAGATGGAGCCCCCTGTTGGGCTCCACGCTCAGCAGGGAGTCTGCTTGAAGATTCTCTCCCTNAGATAAAATTAAGAAGTATTGCCACCTTAACAATATTAAATATTCTGACCCATGAACTTGGGATTTAAAAAATCTATTTAGGGGGGCGCCTGGGTGGCACAGCGGTTAAGCGTCTGCCTTCGGCTCAGGGCGTGATCCCGGCGTTATGGGATCGAGCCCCACGTCAGGCTCCTCTGCTGTGAGCCTGCTTCTTCCTCTCCCACTCCCCATGCTTGTGTTCCCTCTCTCGCTGGCTGTCTATCTCTGTCAAATAAATAAATAAAATCTTTAAAAAAAAAAAAAAAAGATCTATTTAGGGGTGCCTGGGTGGCTCAGTTGGTTAAGCAACTGCCTTCAGCTCTGGTCATGATCCTGGAGTCCCAGGATTGAGACCCCCTTGGGCTCCCTGCTCAGCAGGGAGTCTGCTTCTGCCTCTGACCCTCCCCCCTCGTTCTCATTCTCTCTAATAAATAAAATCTTATAAAAAAATAAAAAAATTAAAAAGATCTGTTTAAAAACACGCTGCGTCTATGCACGAGAAAGTGGGTATTAAGCAAAGAAGGCAAGAAGAGCAAGGCTCAGAGGGAATAATATAGAGAATTAAGTTATAGGTCATGGGGAAGGAAGCAATAGTTCTGGGCTGCCTCTGACACTTGATCTCCTTTAATCTTCCCAATAACTTCAGGTATAATTGAATTCCCATTTTACATATGAGGAAACTGAGGAAACTCAAACCTCAGAAGTCCTGTGGCTTAAAGCACCCGTCTGTGGATGTTGGAGGAAGAATTCAATCTTATCTGAGTCCAAAGCTGTGCTCTTTCTACCTAAGCGGTAGGCCTGGGAGGACTGGGCACTCACATAGGACATTTGTCAGGGTCCCCAGGACAATCTCTTTTGAGGCCTCAGCCTGCAAACAAATGCCACTTTGTAATGAGACTTTCTCTCTTTCTCACCAGATGGTCCCCTAAATTAGTTGAAGCCTGTGGGCCTTAAATATAAAATAGGCGGATGCATCTTGATTATAATATGGCAGTTTGGTTTTAGTCGCAAGTGTTATGCTTAAAATGTAAGAATGTGATTGACTTATAGCATTTTCTTTTTAAAGGATAAAAGTTCCTTGTGCTTGATCAGCCCAGCCCCTGGATGCCTGGCTGCTGCTCTCTGTAACAGACAGAACTACACCCAGGCAGGGTACCAAAAGCAAGAGTACCATAGCCATCTTCCTAGGACAGGCCTGAACCACATGACCTTCACCCAATCCACACTGTTGATGTTGCCCCCCTGAGACCCAATGGAGGCAGTTTGCGCTCTTCCTCCCTTGGCCAAACTAGACAAGTTGTGTTTCCTCAAGACGCCCCCAGCTTGCTGCAAATTATCCACCCAGCTCCTTCTTTACCATCAGGATTTACCCGACCCTGCCTGGATATAGAAGCTGATCCCTCTGGACTGGACATCCGCCCTTTTCTTTCCCATTGAGCTGGGGGGGAAAGAGGCAGCTTTAAAATCTGCTTTTCTTTTACTCACACTTAGTATGCCTGTTTTGTCTGTATGTAAAGGCCCACTCACCTACAGCTAGGAAAAATCCTGCTCTTATATCTAACTTTGGAACTGAGAAATCAGTCTTTATTCAGACACACACGCTTCCTCCACAAAGCATGGCAGTTGGGGTGGAGTGGAGGCAGCAGTGAGGTTGCAGGATCCGGGAGGGTAGGGAGGAAGGCAATGCTGAAAGAAGAGAGACGAACAGTCTCCTCGGGGAAGGGAGATGTTATCATAGGGTAAAGCAGGCAGCAGTAAGGAAGATGAATTCACCATTCAGGAAAAAGGGAGAAGGGGCTAAGTACCAAACACTATGCTAGATGCTTTATGTATACCAAGGGAGGAGGGACCGGAAATGAGGAGAAATTTATGAATGCTATGACACTAATTCAGGCAAGAAGTAATGAAGAACTTAGTAGAATGGTAGCAGTTTGAATGGAAAGGAAAGAATCAACAGGATTCACTGTGAGGGGAGTTTCAGCCTAACTTACCAACGATTGGGTGCAGAGGTCAGGGAAGAGGAAACCAAGAGAGCTTTGGGTTTTCATAATAAGTGACTGGGAAGATAGGGGACATTAATAGGAAAATGACTGTCAGGAGATGGACATAAGCAAGATTGATCAATTTGATTTTGGACCTATCTAATCTTTAAAAAAATTTTTAAAGATTTTAGTTATTTGAGAGAGACAGAAAGAGAGAGAGTGGGAGGAGGGGCAAAGGGGAAGGGAGAGGGAAAAATTCTCAAACAGACTCTGAGCTGAGATCATGAGATGAGATGAAACCAAGAGTCAGACGTTCAACTGACTGAGCCACCCAGGCGCCGCTGAAATTTTTTATAATACAAATTTTCAGACAGAGAGAAAAATTGAGGAAATAGGGTATTGAAGTCCCATGTACCCATTTCCTAGCTCAACAATCATCACTTCATGGCCAATCTTGTTTCACCAATACCCTTACCTATCCCTCCTTTCCCCAACTGGATTATTTTGAAATAAATCCCAGATACATGATACCATCCAGTAAACACTTCAGTATGTATTTCTAAAAGATACTCTTAACATAGCCACATACAATTATCTTAACCAAAAAAAAATCAATCATCAAATACTTAATGTTATTGGTAAGTACTCAAGTTTCCTCAATGGTCTCCTTGTTTATTTATAGTTGATTGGTTAAAATCAGGACCCAGATAAACAGACCCATTGAATGTAAGATTCTGTCTAAAACTGCCAAGTCGACATATCAAGCAGGCAACTGAAATTTCAGGTCCAAAACTCAACGAAGAGGTAGAAGCCAGGAATACAGATTAAGAAATCATCTTCTCGGAGGGGAGGATGAAGCTATTTGAATAAATGAAGCCACTGAGTACATACCATAGAAGGAGAATATAGCGATAAAAATGGCCCAAGGATAGAACCTTGGGGAACAACTATATTCGGGAAGAGAAGAAAGAGCCCCTGGGATGGGGATGTGAGTAGTTTGAGAAAGAAGTGAAAAGCTGAAAAAGAAAATAAGATAGTGGTGTCACTGGAGCCAAGAAATGAAAGCACTGCACAGAGGGAGGACCAAACAATTTTGCTCACTTAATGTTTTCCATCAAAAGAGTCTTGGGCTGGGGCACCTGGGTGGCTCAGATGGTTAAGCTTCTGCCTTCCGCTCAGGTCATGATCCCAGGGTCCTGGGATCCAGTACCGCATCGGGCTCCCTGCTCAGCGGGAAGTCTGCTTCTCCCTCTCACTCTGCCCCTTCCCCCTGCTTGTGCTCTCTGGCTCTGTCTCTCTGTCAAATAAATAAATAAAATCTTTTAAAAAAAAGAGTCTTGAGCTAAGACTCAGTCCCTGCTCTATTGTGTGACTTTCTAGCTGTGTTACACATTAAGCAAATCATATCTGTAAACCTAACATTCTTCAGATGTAAAAAACGGGTAAGGCCAGTCCTTCCAATTAAACGGCTGTGTAAGGATCAAATGAGAACGGATCCATGTGAAGAAGACCGTTTTTAACTGCAGAGTATTAGACAAATATGAGAAGCTATTCACTCAATAAATATTTATCATTTTTATTAATGTGAAAATATAACTTAACTGTTGAATGGAGGGTTAAGTTTCTAATATTAAAAAATGCTGAATTTTAAAGGCCATAATTCTTCAAGAATCTCATACTAGCTAGCTCTTATGAACATCTACTGTCTGCTGGGCACTGTTCCTCCACATAGGGTCACCTGGATGGCTCACTCAGTTAAGCGTCTGCCTTCAGCTCAGGTCATGATCTCAGGGTCCTGGGATCGAGCCCCACGTCAGGCTCCCTGCTCAGCAGGGAGTCTGTTTCTCCCTCTGCCTCTGCCCCTTGCCCCCACCCCCGCTCATGTTCATTCTCTTTCTCAAACAAATAAAATCTTTCCACATACCTTAACTCATTTGATCCCCTCAAAATTGTATGAGATAGGTACAATTATGAGCCTTTTTTTACAGATGAGGAAGCTGAAGCTGAGAGGAGTGAACTAATTTGCCCCAGGTCACACAGCTAGGAAACAGGCGAGCCAAGTCTCTCCTATGCCCGAACCTGACCTCTTAATCACTACACCGAAGTTCCTCTTAAAAATATGTCTTGAGGGGCGCCTGGGTGGCGCAGTCCTTAAGCATCTGCCTTCGGCTCAGGGCGTGATCCTGGTGTTCTGGGATCGAGCCCCACATTAGGCTCCTCCGCTAGGAGCCTGCTTCTTCCTCTCCCACTCCTCCTGCTTGTGTTCCCTCTCTCACTGGTTGTCTCTGTCAAATAAATAAATAAAATCTTTAAAAAAATAATGTCTTGAGGGGCTCTTGGGTGGCTCAGTTTGCTAAGCGTCCGACCCTTGATTTCGGCTCAGGTCATGATCTGACTGCTGTGAGATCGAGCCCTGTGTCAGGCTCCGCACTCAGCAGGAGTCTGCTTGGGATTCTCTCCCTCTCCCTGTGCCCCTCCCCCCACTTGCACCCCCCCCTTAAGTGTCTGCTTCAGCTCAGGTCATGATCCCAGGGTCCTAGGATCGAGTCCCACATCAGGCTCCTTGCTCAATGGGGAGCCTGCTGCTCCCTCTGCCTGCTGCTCCCCCTGCTTGTACACTTTCTCTCTCTGACAAATAAATAAATATAATCTTTAAAAAAAATTAGTTCTTTAAAAAAATATATACCTTAGGGGCGCCTGGGTGGCACAGTTGTTGAGCATCTGCCTTCAGCTCAGGGCGTGATCCCCGCGTTATGGGATCAAGCCCCACGTCAGGCTCCTCCAGTATGAGCCTGCTTCTTCCTCTCCCACTCCCCCTGCTTGTGTTCCCTCTCTCGCTGGCTATCTCTATCTCTGTCAAATAAATAAATAAAATCTTTTAAAATAAATAAATAAAAAAATATATACCTTGAGGGGCACCTGGCTGGCTCAGTCCACGGAACATGCAACTCCTGATCTCAGGGTCCTGAGTTCAAGCCCCACACTGGGCTTAGAGCTTAAAAAATTAAAAATAAAAAAACAGTGGAAAAAATATGCCTTGGAAAATTAGAAGATCACCATATTATAACCTTAATGAATTAGAGACCTAGGCTCTGAGCATCAATGCAGCTATCATCACAGAGACAACCAGACACTATGGCTCCTGAAGGAAGCACACACCCACCCACCATCTATGAAGTTAATTTTGCCCCCCACCACACCCCAAACGGAACCTGAATCAAACACTGCTTTTAGATTAGGGTTACAGTTGCTAGACAAAATTCAGGAAACCCAATTAAAGTTGCATTTCAGATAAACAACAAATAATTTTCTTAGTGTAAGCATGTCCTATGCAATATTTAATACATCCCATGCATTATATTTGGGACATACTTTAAAAAGTATTCATTATTCATCTGAAATTCAATTTTAACTGGGTACCCTGTATTTTTATTTGCTAAATCTAGCAATCCTACTTTATTGTTTTTTAAAGATTTTATTTACCTATTTGAGAGAGAGAGAGAGAGAGAGAGAACACAAGCAGGGGGGAGAGACAGAGGGAGAGGGAGCAGCAGACTCCCCGCTGAGCAGGGAGCCCAATGCAGGGCTCGATCCCAGGACCCCAGAGATCATGACCCCAGCCGAAGGAAGACACTCAACTGACTGAGCAACCCAGGTGTCCTGGAGATCCTACTTTAGATTTAACTACCCATTTATAAGAAACACAAAGGACTGAGAAACATACTAATTTTGACACTCTCTAGATGTTTGATTATATTAAGATGATTAATTTTTTAGTTGTCTAGTTGTACTGTGGGGGTTTTTAAAAGAAGCTCTTATCTTTTATAGATACACATTGAAATGTTTGTGGATGAAATTATATGATGTCCTGAAGGTCCTTCACAATAATTTGGAAGGGAGAGAAGTGGATGGGATGTAGATGTAACAAGACTGGCTGTGAACTCATGATGTTGAAGCTTCCTTAAAAGTACATGTGATTTCATTATACTCTTTTGTTTCTGTGTGTGTTTAAAATTTCCCATAATAAAAAAGTTTTTAAAAGAAACAATACCTAGCACAGTAACTGACATACTGTAAATACTTAATATGTATCTGTTGGCAGGCAATTTTTTTTTTTAAAGAAAGCTCTCAGATGGCCATCAAATGGAAAAACATTCTGGGAATGAGATTACAAGCATGAATATGCCTGAAAACACAAATGAGATTCATTTAGGGACCAAACTATACTCAAATGGAAACAATAATGAATTTGCCCAGACAAGGGAATTTGTTTATTGAAAATGAACAGTTGTGAAAGTCTGGGCAGAAGAGGTACATACATTACAGGTACTTAATTTGGGTAAACACATAAGACATTCTTAACCCTCCAAAAAGATGTTATGCGGAAAACAATCCACCTTAGGTTTTTTTCAATATTAACTTCTCCAGTGAACTGTTGTGGAAAGCCACATTAATTTGCCTTTGGAAAGATTTTGAAAATTTGAGAGCTCACATGTAAGTAAATCGCCATTTACTAGAAATTATGACTTCTCATGCTGAATAATGCATGCACTTGACAGGAGGTCTTTATCAAAAATGCAGTATTGTTAGTTTTAAATGCAGTATTGCCTTAAATGCTGGGTACATGAGGACAACCAAATTCAAAAGCAATCTCCTGCACAAGGTGCCAGCTAGTGTGTTTAGTGAAGTGTTCAGTGTAGGTATGTGAAATAAGCTGTTTATTTATGCTTAATATCCCACTATATGGATACATTATAATTAATTCAACCATTTCTCTTACTGATGGATGTTTCCCACCTTTTTTATTATAGACAACCATGCATTTACCCTTCTACATTTAGCCTTATATTCTGGTGCTTTAATTTCTGGGAGACAGATTATAAGAAATGGGCTGGCTGGGCCAAGAGTATAAATATTCTTAATTTTTAATATACACTAATTGCATGTATTTTTATATTAGGGCTACAACGTGGAATGGTGTTCTAAAAATGCAATCACCTAGGGGCGCCTGGGTAGCACAGTTGGTTAAGCATCTGATTCTTGGTTTCTGCTCAGGTCATGATCTCAGGGTCCTGAGATTAAGTCCCGTGTTGGGCTTCATGCTCAGCGTCTGCTTGAAATCCTCTTCTCCCTGGGCCCCTCCCCGCCACATGCTGGCTCGTGCTCTCTCTCTCTCTCAAATAAATAAATAAATCTATCTTTACTTAAATAAATAGGTAATTGCATTTTTAAAATTATTTAACTATAAGTCAATCATCTTACTAACTTCACTACAAACGCTAAGTATATTTCAGCTCTGCTTTAAGTAGAGAACTGGGTTCTCCGACAACCTCCCATTAACAGTGCCTTTGGTGTTAGAAATCCCATGGTTTATTCTGTTTCAGAGCAGCCTGTATCAGTACTTCCACTTCGGTATACCTTCCTGTATCAGGAAGTGGTATTTTAAATTGTCACCTTGTCAGTCTCTGAATTCTGAGTGCCATTTCAATCTGTCCTTTCTTGATCCTTTTTTTGCAAGGAGACTGGTTCTCTGCACTCTTTAAAAAGGTATTTGTTTAGGAGCACCTGGATGGCTCAGTGGTTAAACATCTGCCTTCCGCTTGGGTCATGACCCTGGGGTCCTGGGATCGAGCCCCGAGTGGAGTCCCACAACGAGCCCCCCGTGGAGCTCCCAGCTCAGAGGAGAGAGCCTGCTTGTCCCTCTCCCTCTGCTGCTCCCCCTGCTTGTGCTCTCTCTCTCTGTCAAATAAATAAATAAAATCATTTAAAATAATAAAATAAAAAGGTATCTTTTAAAGATTTATTTATTTTAGAGAGAGTACAGTGGGGAGGGGTAGAGGGAGAAGGAGAAAATCTCCCGCAGAGTCCCCACTGAGCACGGAGCCCGAGGAGAACTCGATCTCACGACCCTGAAATCATGCCCTCAGCGGAAACCAAAAGTCCAATATTCAACCGACTGAGCTACCCAGGGGCCCCTGAAAAGGTATTTTTATTAGTAACTTTTCCTCTTTTACTTTTTGTCCCTCTAATCTTAAAGATCCCTTTATTGACTGTTCTTCAAATTCAAAAGTAACAAATGCTTTTTAGAACTGGTGGAACAATGCCATACGAGGATGTATAAAGACAAAGCTCATCACCTCCACCTCCACCTCTTGAGATAATCGATATTAACAGCCTGCTGAGTCTTCCACAACTTTCCCTGCTCATACAAACAGACCACATACATAAAATTTTCTTTACACCAAAGTATAATCATACTATACACATTGTTCTGCAACTTGTTTCACTCAACTATATATGTACATATATACATACATATATGTTTTTATATGTGACAGTGACAATATCCAGTATTTAACAAAATGTAGTGGAGATACTCCACAGTCTTAAGTTCCTTTCCAGTTCTAAAATTTGTTTTTGTATTCCTTCAGAGAACATACTACCATTATAATTATTTGTAATGAATTGTTCAATGTCTTCCTTCTCTGCTAGACTGAGAACTCCATGAAGGCAGGGGGGCCAATTTTGTTCACCCCTCTATCTTCAGAATTTAGGATAGTGCTGCCAGGATGGTAATTGCCTAAAATCTATTTGTTCATTGTTTCAGTGCTTCCTGAAACCTTCAGTCTACTAAAACTGGGTCACTGTCAATACTCAAAACATTTACCGTTAGGAACTCAGTCCCCAAGAAAGTCACCACTCAATGTTATTTGGATGGAACCTAGTGACAGTACATTTTAAATACTTGGAGAAATTTGTGTTTTTTAGCAAAAAAACCACAAAAAACAAAAAACCTCGCTACCACAAAAAACCACGAATTTTAAAAGATCACGTGTTTAACAGAGTTCTGCACTTGTAATTAGGAAACCTAGATTCTAGTCCCACTTCCACCATTAATTACCGCGCGACCTTTAAGAAGTTCCTTTCCGTTCTGGTCCTGGGGTCCTCACCTGTAGCTCTAACATTCATTAATACCACAAATACGTACTGTCTACTGCGTGCCGGCACTAGGCTAGGTGCTAGTGATACAGGGACAAATAATAATAACAGCCAACATTTAATGAATGCTTATTCTGTGCTTGGTCTTTTACTAATGGAGTCCTATGCACTCTCATTTATCTCCTATGAGCACTACCATGATATTTCTGTACTTTACAAGGAGGGAACTGAGGCATAGGGAGGTGAAGTAACTTTCCCAGCATACCAAAGGACGCGGTGAAGACAGGATTGGATTCCAGTCAGTAGGGCTTCAGATTCCATTCCAATAACCATAGAAAATCCTTGCCCTCATAATTTGAGGAATATACAGTGGCTTGCATTTTGGTCCCAACCCAGGAATACTGGGTGGCGCACCTTTCTCATCGATATGAGAGTGCAAAGATGCAGGAGTACATTAGAGGAACCACTGAGAAACCTGACACAAGCGCTGCAAGTACTAACGCTCTACCTCGCTCTCGCGGTTTCCACGCCGAGAAGGTGAAGAGGTGGGAGGTGTCAGCGGGTCGTACGTACGCACGCCTCTGGGGCGTCCCATTGGGTACAGGGAAGCGTGCGGGTCACGCCGGCAAGACGCGATCCTCTGAACTCAGCAGGAGGCGGGGAATAAGAGAGCACTGCGTGCGTACGGGCGCTTCCGACGTCAGCACGGGCCGGCGGCACCGTCTGGCCGCTGGTTCGTTTGCCCCGCCCCGCTGCGGGCGCGGTGGCGGCGTTCACTTCCTGGCCCTCCCCGCCTTTAGTGAAACCAACGAGAGGACACCCCCTGCATCTAGAGCAGCCCGACCAGGAGCGTAACCGGGTGGTGCGCGAATGTGAGAGGAAAGCTGTGCGCGGCTGCGCTTTCCCGCCCCTGAGCCGTTCTAGACGCGGGTGAGTGCTGGGGCGTCGGCCCGCACCCTGAGCGGACCCTGGAGCGGACCGACCCCGCCCCTCTCCTGGGGGAAAGCCTGGGATCTGGCCCAGTCCCAGCATGCTCCACGCCGGGTGCCCGGGCAGGTGCAGTGGGAGTAGTGGGGGAGAGTTGAGAGTCTCCTGCGTGGAGGCGCTGCCTTGGCCTCTCAATGGGGTTTTGAGGTGACCACGTCCTCGCTCTCATTTTCGTTCTCCATTTCGTCCTCCTCCCTATTCTATACTCCAGCCAGCCACCTTCACCTTCTAAAAGGATGCCGTCGCAAAAACCACTCTGGTGGGTTTTGCCTCATTTGTGCCCGTGTGCAGTTTTAAGTTTCCCTCTCCTCCGCACCAAATATCCTGTCGTGTACATCTCCAGTGTTACATTTTTTTGCCCCCCTGATGGAAAAAAATCTACTCCTTAATTTATGCATATGATCCATGAGTAGAATCCCCATCAGGAAGAATTCTGACATGTTCTCAAGCTGAGACACTTGTGAATTATCCTATATGGGCCAGAAGTAAAGTCCTATATAAATTACTTTTAGAGTGCATCTAATAATTCTGATATTAAACAGAGCTTGTTTTCTATCAGTTCTCTTTTCCTTCATAGAGCTGTTTATTGACCAAGTTCTGTGAGTGACACGGGAAAACCATCCTGCCTCTTTGCCCACCCCCACCCACACTCAGGAATTATTCTGCCAAGCTATTCCACACCTTGGCCTTCTGATGGAAGTCAAAGTCCATTTCCTGTAGAAGAAAACCAAGGGGTGGTTTCCTTTTAGCAGTATGATAAGATGGGTGCAAAATGTCAATTATGGTTAACAAATCCCACGTATTTTTTTCATTCGTAGGAAAACAAGGTTGTTAGGTAACTCATCTATTAAATTTTCAACAAAATGAGTAGAAGCACTCTACAGATCATTATTCTGTAATAGAAAAAGCATTGCACTGATATCAGGAGATCTGATTTCTGGTTCATGTCTACCACTGACTGTGTGACTTTGGGTCAGTTCCTTAACTTCTGTGGACCCTCTCTTTCCCTATCTGTAAAATGAGAGAAATGGTATTAGGTAGCTTCTAAGGCTTCTTTCAACTTTAAGAGGCAAAGGAAAAATCTAAGTAGCTCAGTAGAACATTCCTTGTGGAGAGAGGAGATTAGGAAATCTCAACAGTTGTATTTAAGGTGGGCTTTTCTTTTAATTTCTAATTGAAATCAAAGTGTAGACTTTTCCCTTTGTACTTCCCCAAAGAATAAAAAAAATGCCTTTGGAGGAAGTTAAAATGTTCATTAATGGTTCATCAGATATGCCTATATTGAGTCGGTTCTCATCCAAATAATTTAACTATTTTCATTATGGGCTTTTATTACATTAGTTGATTGAGATACTGTATTGGAAACCATTTAGCCTTAGGAGTGAAAGAGTAGTAATAACATGTGTGATATCAGTCTCAAGAAATTTGCTATAAATATACTCAAACACCTAAGGACAGCAGCCATCAGTTAAATAAAGCACTAGGTTGAGAACAGAAATGCCACCACAGATACCATTGGTGATTCACTAATTGTAGGTGGTTTTATCTGTTCAATTTAAGGTTTTGATGTAAAGTCCGTTTATAGCTACGGAAGTGTTTAATATAATGCAAGCTTGTGAAATGAAATTGCTTCAGAGAGAATAATGGACTGACAACCTCTGTAACATTGGTTTCTAGGGTTAATGTTTTGATTTAGTACTTAGTTAATTAAATCCCCAAGGATGAAGTGCAAAAATGGCCTCCCAGAAAATTCTAGTGCGTGGAGGTGTTGTTGTAAAGTTCCAGTTTTTACAGAACAGTGATGAGATACCATTGGGAGCTAAGATTCTTAGACCTCTTGGTATTGGTACTCTATGCAACTAACTTGATTTCAAACTTGGGGACTTTTTTTTAATGTTAAGAGCAAAATGTAAGTATATAAGGTATACCAAATCAAATCTCTAGACAAGTCCTTTTCTATTCAGTATCTTAAGGATCTTTTTCTTCTTTTATAGGAAACATGCTTTCTGAAAGCAGTTCATTTTTGAAGGGTGTGATGCTCGGAAGCGTTTTCTGTGCCTTGATCACTATGCTAGGACACGTTAGGATTGGTCATGGAAATAGGATGCACCAGCATGAGCATCATCACCTACAAGCGCCTAATAAAGAAGATATCTTGAAAATTTCAGAGGATGAATGCATGGAGCTCAGTAAGAGCTTTCGGGTATACTGCATCATCCTTGTAAAACCCAAAGATGTGAGTCTTTGGGCTGCAGTGAGGGAGACTTGGACCAAACACTGTGACAAAGCAGAGTTCTTCAGTTCTGAAAATGTTAAAGTGTTTGAGTCAATTAACATGGAAACAGATGACATATGGCTAATGATGAGAAAAGCTTACAAATATGCCTTTGATAAATACAGAGACCAATACAACTGGTTCTTCCTTGCACGCCCCACTACGTTTGCTATTATTGAAAACTTAAAGTATTTTTTGTTAAAGAAGGATCCATCACAACCTTTCTATCTAGGCCACACTATAAAATCTGGAGACCTTGAATATGTGAGTATAGAAGGAGGCATCGTCTTAAGTATAGAATCGATGAAAAGACTTAACAGCCTCCTCGGTATCCCTGAAAAGTGTCCTGAACAGGGAGGGATGATTTGGAAGATATCTGAAGATAAGCAGCTAGCAGTCTGCCTGAAATACGCTGGAGTGTTTGCAGAAAACGCAGAAGATTCTGAAGGAAAAGATGTATTTAATACCAAATCCATTGGGCTTTTTATTAAAGAGGCAATGACTAATCACCCCAACCTTGTGGTAGAAGGATGCTGTTCAGATATGGCTGTTACTTTTAATGGACTGACTCCTAATCAGATGCATGTGATGATGTATGGGGTATACCGTCTTAGGGCATTTGGACATATTTTCCACGATGCATTGGTTTTCTTACCTCCGAATGGTTCTGACAATGACTGAGAAGTGAAAGAAGAGCATGTATACGAGCACCGTATAGGAGAGGTATTGTCACTATTTGTAGTTAACAACTACATATCCAACACAACAGTATGTTTTTCTTTTATAGTTTGGTGGCACTGGTTTAGTTGCACATTAAAGTTTAGTGGTACATTTTTAAATAGGGTGGGTTTTTTTTTCCCTTAAAACGTGAAAATTTCAAACATGTTGGAAAGAAATGTTTTAAGAATGATAATTTTGAAAATAAGATATATTTATAAATATATTTATGTGATAAATCCTAAATTATGAATCTGTGGCACATATTTTTGTTGATCAGTTAAAAAATTTCATGTCTTGGGGCACCTGGGTGGCACAGCGGTTAAGCGTCTGCCTTTGGCTCAGGGCGTGATCCCGGCATTATGGGATCGAGCCCCACATCAGGCTCTTCCGCTACGAGCCTGCTTCTTCCTCTCCATTCCCCCTGCTTGTGTTCCCTCTCTCGCTGGCTGTCTCTATCTCTGTCAAATAAATAAAATCCTTAAAAAAAAATTTCTTTTCTTTTTAGCTTTCTAAGCTATGCAAATAAAATGTCTAGTTGTGAGTTTGTGATCAAAGTAAAACTTTCAGCTATGTGTTTCCATTACTTGTTAATGCTGGTGTATATTCTAATTCTAAGCCTCTGCAAGTGCCCGTGGATTTGCTTTCTCAAAATACACAACCAGGCAGCAAAGGAAATGTTCCGAACCAATGTTAAAGTGAAAGTTGAATTCTGTCCCTGAGAGAAAAAGTGAAAATTACCTATGAAGGTTAATTATTTTCCCAGGAGCTAATTTAGTGGCATTCCTCAGCAAACACAAGTTGTGTAACTCTCTACTTCTCTGTGCAGACACTGAAATTGGAGTGGTCACTATGAAGAAGCTATGTCAGTTGAGATTTCTTTACTTCTGCTGGGCAAATGAGATCTGTGGACGTCTTCTTTCAAGAACTTGTTTTGATAGTCCGCGGTTTCATTTACCAGAGTGCAGTCTGGTCTTTGTTTACCTATTCAAATAATGAGATTTTCCCCGTATTCATAGTTGTATCATATCCAACGGTTTTGGGTGTGGAGGCCTTAACCTCACCGTTCACCTTGGATTACCATACCATTTGCCTTATTTCAGTGGCTACCCAGAAGCTTTATCCAGGGGTGAATACAATAGCTCTCGTGCTTATAAATGTGAAATGCTTGCTGCTGATTTGTCCTATAATTGGGCCCGCACATGCTATATTAAGTGAGATCCATAAGTACCCCCATAGGGTGTGAGACCATGACATTTTAGAGATCAATATTTCCTGTAACTGGCCTCATGATAGTTAATGGTCTCCCATAGCTTTTGCAAACCAGAAAGAGAATTTCCTCAAGAGGGCCTCGGGCTTCAAATTATTGATCATCAGTGCATAAAGCGCTTTTTAAAAATTTATCTGATTTTCCTTATTGGGGCTTTTGGTTAAAATGAAGCATTATTCATTTTAAAAAATAATAAGACCTTTTTATCAAGCACTCTAATATGTGGTCTCAGATGCAATTAATACAGATCAAGTCATGTTCAGTGTAAGTACAATGATAAGCAGCATCTCCCTGAATGTGACACCCAATTTATAAGTGTCACCTTGCCCCAACAACAATGTATTTTAAAGAATTATGCATTTATCACTTTCAATTACATTAATGTATCGGTATAATTGTAATAAATATATCAGAGAATGCATTCCATTGTTTCATTTCCTGGTGGGTGCTAAGGTAACAATTGCTTTTTAAACCAAACTGATGCTCTTCAAGGGTGCCTGGCTGGCTCAGTTGGTAGAGCATGTAACTCTTGATCTTGGAGTTGTGAGTTTGAGCCCCACATTGGGTGTAGAGATTACATAAAATTTTTTTTAATTTTTTTTTTTTTATTTATTTGACAGAGATAGAGACAGCCAGCGAGAGAGGGAACACAAGCAGGGGGAGTGGGAGAGGGAAGAAGCAGGCTCATAGCGGAAGAGCCTGATGTGGGTCGATCCCATAACGCTGGGATCACGCCCTGAGCCGAAGGCAGACGCTTAACCGCTGTGCCACCCAGGCGCCCCACATAAAATTTTTTTGAGCCCCACATTGGGTGTAGAGATTACATAAAATTTTTTTAAGGGGCAGCCGGGTGGCTCAGTCAGTTAAGCATCTGCTTCAGCTTAGGTCGTGATCTCAGGGTCCTGGGATCTAGCCCTCTGTCGGGCTTCCTGCTCAGCAGGGAGTCTGCTTGTCTCTCTCCCTCTACCCCTCTCCCACCCCGCTTGTGCTCGCTCTCTGTCAAATAAATAAAATCTTTAAAAATTTTTTTAATAAACCAAATTGATGCTCTTGATTGTATTTTTATACACAAGTATTCCTTTATAAAATGTTGTCTTAATATGCTGTCTCTTTGAATTTATTTGTACCCAGTCTTGTAGATAAAATCTGATTCAATAATACAGAAAATAGTACTACTGGGCTCATGGTTACAGATATGATCACTGTGCATTCAAAAGCCAAAAACTTAACCCTAACCTCACTCTGTTACTGGGGAAAGAATTGTGAAGAGTGGAGGTTAATGGAAATTAATCATCTTGTGAATACATTTTACAAATGGCTAGTGACTACCACATTGGACAACACAGGTCTAACCAGTTCCAGAAGTGTGAGATCCTGGACAAGATGGAAAGAGAAAATTTAGGGGCGCCTGGGTGGCTCAGTCAGTTAAGCAGCTGCCTTTGGCTCAGATCATGATCTCAGGGTCCTGAGATCAAGCCCCACGTCAGGCTCCTTGCTCAGGGGGAATCTGCTTCTCCCTCTCCCTCTGCCTCCCCTCCAGTTTGTGCTCTTTCACTCAAATAAAATCTTTTTTTTTAAAAAAAAGAAAATTTAAAGTTTCTTCTAAAAGTTGTATTTATTTTTCTGGGTATCTTGAATGGCGTGGAAACTGCAACCTGACTTTTCACAGGCCCTAGGCCATCTCCTTCTGTGAATTTAATCACTAGATCTTACTTCTCAAAATTAAAACATTGGGTTTGGAGGAAAACATAGATTAGACCCCTTGACTTTTAAATGTAGCTAAAAGGTTGCTTGTGTATCCAATCTGATTTATAATGCCCAGATTATTCTGTAATGCATTTAAACCCATCTACTGAGCTTTCTTAAAGCAGGGCACACCTATATTAGGAAAGTTACTGAAAGCACAGGGTCTAGTGATGATGTACCACTAATTCCTCCTTCATTTGTTAAGCATATCGTGTTCCTTTTCGAGCCAGCTGACAAGGAATGATGAATTCAAAGAAGGTCTGAGTGGTTGTGTGAAGAGCATTGTTTGTAGAAGTTTAGCTTTTTTTGGCATACAAAGAAATTCAGAAATGTTTGCCAACCCCCCTACAAAGGAGTCCCCCAAAATTTCATTAAAAAATAATAATTCTAGTATCATCGAGAATAAAATATTTAAAGGATAATGGGAAAATTACTTGTTTGAAAAGTATGAAATGATGGTATATATCTGGGGTCTCTACCATAATTAAAAAAAAAGAAATCCACCTCTGGGGCTCCCGGCTGGCTCAGCTGGAGGAGCGTGAGACTTGATCTTGGGGTCGTGAGTTCGAGCCCCACATTGGGTGTGGAGATTACTTAAATACATTTTAAAAAAAAGATAGATCCAACCTTACTCATATGGCACCTGTATACTAAAATATTCCTTGTATAATTTGATTATCTATGAGCTCAACACTAGGCCTGGTATTTTGTGGAAAGCAAAAGGAGCCCAAACTCACATAATTTATACAGGGAGTCAGACAATCACTTCATGTAAGCTCTGCATGAGCAATAAAACAAGCTATAGTTTATTATTAGAATATGCTGGTCCTTTTGCCTTTAAAGTCCTCAATTTGATAAATGCTACGTATTTTAACCCACATAATTCTCATTTCCTTGGTTGTTTTCACTGATTCCATACAAGAACGGCCACATTTGATTACGCTATTGCTTTGGCAATTTGGCAAAAGCCTTAACAGGAAGAGCAGGACCTAAAAATAAGACTCAGATTTTCACTGGATGCATGGGTGGATGAGAGTGATGGAATAAGGATGTCCTTAATGGAATGGGGTTGCATTTTTTTAAAAATGGAATGCTTTGATCTAGTGAGTGACTAAGAGACATCCACATAGGTACTCGAAGTGTTGAATAAACGGGGATGTTCTAATAGTCAAAACACCAGCCCCATATGATCTGAGGGGAAAAGGGAAAGCCTGGTCCTAGCTTGATGGAAGAGTGAATACTGGCACTGCGAATCTTCTTTTCCGTATTTACCACTCTAAGGTACTCACCACTAGAGGGAAGATCCAGGGACTACTGCCCATTCTCCACTCCAGTGCCATCCCATAGAAATAGGTGAGCCTCATGTGTTATTTTAAATTTTCTAGGAGCCATCTTAAAAAAGTAAAGACACAGATGTAATTACTTTAAGTATTTTATTTTACCCAGTATATCCAAAGTATTGTCAGTTCAACATGTAATCAGCAGAAAAAAATGTGACAGTTTACATTACTTTTTTTATTTACGTCTTTGAAATCCAGTATGTGTTTTAGAGTTACAGCACAGGTCTAACCAATTCCAGAAGTGTAAGATGCTACCCCCCACCCCAAGGCTAATATGTGAAATGGGAGAAAACCTGAAGTTCCTTCTGAAAGTCCTATTTATTATTCTGGTTGTCTTGAATGCTATGTAAATTGCAACCTGACTTTTAGCAGGCCCCAGGCTATCTCCTCGCATGAGTTTCATCACTGGACCTTCCTTCTGAAAATTAAATCACTGGATCGTCTTTCTGAAAATTCAGTCACTGGATCTGGAGCAGTACAGAGATTAGACCCCTCAGCTTTTCTCCTTAGATTATAACTGAACCAAACTGCTCCTGTTATTAATTTTAATATTCACTACTCCTTTCCCCCATTTATCTTTTGGATATATTGATAGTCACAAAGCAGTGGCCAGCCCTGCCCTTGCACATTATATCCTGTAATCTCCCCCACTTATCTAACCCTCCCCCCTTAAATCCTTTTCTAAATGGCGTATCAGCCAAGGCTTCTAAATGTCATAACCTTTAAATGGTCACAAGTCACCTGGCTTGAAGACTAATAGAAAAGTTCAGACCTCTGGACTGAGTCCAATTTCAAAAGATTCTCTCCATGTACCCCACTGATGAAGAGGGAAATGAAAACATTCCCCCAGAAGCACAAATACGACCCTGTGCAAGCAGCCCATTCTTACCACATTCAAATCCTACTCCTATTTTCCCACTGTGGAACAGAGGCCTGGCCAACTTAGACTCCTGTCCAATAACCCATAAATAAAGATGGTGATACGACTGTGGGCTGAGGTTATTTTTTGAAGTATGAAGGGGATACTTTCTGCAAAACAGGGTTTGCAGTCAGGCAGACCTAGGTTCAAATCCCAATTCTGCCATTTATGAGTTAGGTATCTTCAGGAAAGTTACATAACCCCTCAGGTGCCTTAGTTTCCTCATTTGCAAAATGAGAATTAAAATTTTCCTCATGGAATCATACTAAAGATGAAGCAAGATACTGGAAGCAGAGCTTGTGCATACAGTAGGAGCTCAGGGAATGTCATTTCCCTTTCCTTCTCAGCCACATGAACAAGTTTAACTAACACTTTACACAGCTAAAAACGTATCAATCCTTTTTATTAAATACCTAGATGGTAAAATATTAAAATGTTGATGTGAATAACAGCTGGTATTGAATATTCAAATTCATAAGGGAACTCCTTAAGATTTAAGATAACATCTGTACATTTACTCTGTGCCATGCAATAAAACAGCTCTTCCTCAAACAGCTTTTTTATAAAGTAAATATTTCCTTAGGAGAAGTTCAGAAGTTGCTTTTAAGAACATTAACTTGGAGCAAGTTCCCCTTTCACAGCAAATTAGACATTATTGAGCCCAAACTGCCCAAATCGGTATGGTTTCTATCTCCTCACACTTTAATCAAGACGTTTCTCTTTACACAGGCAAAAACCACCGCTTAACTGAGCCTCCTGCATCCCCAGTAAAGGTATCTGGGCACTTGGTAGTTCTGAGAGAACTGGGTTTGACAACACCCAGAAACTCATGAGGCCATGTGCCTTCTCTCAGACTTCCACGTTTGGGAGCAAGAAAGGGGAACTACTTTGTAGACTTCTTTCAAAATATTTTACAACATATAAAATTTGTACCTTGTAAATCACAATATAAAATAAGTACAGTATGTGTCCAAGTTTTTACTAGACTTTAGCCCCTACTATTTTTAAAACAGAAGAAAGCACTGCCAGTGAAAAGTATTTTCTAGTCCTGCACTTTTTGAAAACATTTAGGAGACATATTAACTTGATGGGCTAGAGATAGCAGTTATCCCACTAAATGAAACTGTTTCTACCCTATATTCACATACTCTTCAGGTTGAACTGTGTGCAATCTAAAATGCTTACACACGCAACTTTTAGAAATACCTTAGTCAGGCAAAAGCGTACTTCTTCCTAATCCTGGATAAGTCAACTCTCCAAGAAACCTTCCAGAGCCTACAGGGCAGAAAAGGACTCTCCACCCATCCTCCTCATCCTGCCCAATCTCGTCCAGATGTTTAAGTGAACAGTGAATTTTGGCTTTACGAAATGAGTTCACCAGCACTGGACCTGATGAAAACAGAATCCAGACCAAGAAATGCATACAAAATCTTTCAGATCATGAGAGACAAAAAATTATTGTTAAGACATCTGTATGCAGAAACAGACATTTCAAGCCCTGCTGATAGGGAAGCAAATCTAGAAGAAAGTGCATGGCTCCTTGTAAAAGTTGTCTCAAATTTAAGCTCATTCACGGGCAGTATCAATCCAACATGCAGTTTCATCACAAAATCATCTCATTAGTTTGCAAGTTTCCAAGCCTCAGAGTTTCATCATGCATCAGCATAGAAGGACAACCCCAGCATATGATGACAAAGACAGAGAGTGTCCCCTTTTGAATAGAAAGTGGGAAGAATAAAAACAGATTGCCCGACCTCAAAAGTCTCCCCTATACGGCTTTCCCCAAGGCAAAAAGGGAACTGAATTTGATTTGTTTTCAAGGCCTGTGTTTGGAGAAATGGCACTTCCTCCAAGCAAGTGCTTACATGATTTATTGCTTATTAAAAGTCTTTTGCTCACATGCTTGTGAAAATCAATAGAAATTACTTATTTCGCCACAGAAGATTAAATGAAAGTTCACAGTTATCTTTCACAATCATGTCCTGTGATAAAAAATTAAAATTAGAAGAAAAGAAAACTAATCTTGGCATCTTTTAAATTTACAGTTATTTCCCCCTACCGTAGAGTTCTGGGAACATTTACAATGAACCTGAAGGGAGTGAATGATTATGCCCCAAAAGTCCCCTCTATTCACATATTGGCTGAAATTAAAGTACTTTAAAATTGAGGAATGGAACAAGAGCAATAAAAAATAGGATGTGGAAATCATAATTTGTTTTACTTTTAAAATGATATTTTAAAATGTGTAAGATAAGCCATTTAATTAGAACTGAACAATAGTGAAGCATGTCATTCTCTGTAACAATTAGGGTTTTAATTAGAAATTATTTCACTAATTGATCTTTTATTTCTCAAAGTGTTCAAGGATAAAATTTGGTGTCCTTTCATTTTTCACTCCAAGATGCAAATATTAATAGTACTAAGTAGTCTGGATCAACAGGATATTACTAGGAGAATTCCAGTGAATCATCTCCTGTATGTTTTCCCATACATAAATTATATTATCCAAGAGGCCAGCCTCTTAAGCAAACCAACCAACCAACCAACCAACCTGCCTGCCTAATAGTCTCAACACAGATTAAAAACTGGTTTTCAATCACATTCATTCACTCCTGTTCTGATGGAGCTGTCGTCCTTTACAAGTGCTTAATTAGTTTTAATACAATATTAAACAAATTAGTGTTATAGTTTATTATATGTAGTCGTTCTTTTACCTGTTATAAAAAGTATAATAAAGTATACATATAAAATATAAAAACATATAATACAAAGTATACATTTACATGCATCAGCCTCCATGTTGACAGGCATGATTTCTTTAGGAACTATTGCTGAGAGGCTGGGATATTAAGAACAATTATATTTCATCTAATTTTTACTCCCTTAATACAACTAGTAACATTCTAAACGTAAGTGTTGTGAAGGGCTTTCCAAATATACTTTAATGGCCTAAGTCTTACAGGTTAATAACTTGAGTAAGTTTCTGATTGCTTGAGACCTCAGAAGTGATGGTTATATCGACATAAGATGCATACATTTTCATTTTTTTCCTTTCATTATAAATCAGTTCTAGTGGATACTCCTTTAGAAATTGGAACATTTTGAGTTTCGTGAAGAGCCTTGACAGAGATATTCTCAAAATTAAGGAACCTAGATAAACAGAGTTAAAATATTTACCACATTTTGCTTGGGCATACATTCAATTCATATTCCCATTAACATATAATTGCTACATTATTAGTATTCTCAAGAACAACAAAAAAGTAAAATATTTATCATGATGAAATACCTGTGCAAACTGAGTCATTTGTCATTCTTACATTTTTTTAAGTACTATGCTTAGAAATACTGTATCCTCAGTAGCTGATTTGTATCCAAAGGAAGAACTTGGCTGGGTGTAATCATTATTTGACAAATGCCATATGACCTTCTGTTTGGGGACTATCAAATCCCTTGAATTGGAAATGTTCATGACTATCCCTGGGATAAATCCAACTGTCTGTTTTGGGTCCAGAACATTAAAAAAAAAGAAAAAGAAAAAAGAAAAGAAAAATGCAGCTGCCAACAGAACACCACCAAACCACTGTAATAGTCTGCTAGAAGAGGGCTTATCAGGCCTTCCTATTACTGCACAATGGAACAACCATCTGAGTTGAAATGCCAAATAATTGCAACTCCAAGACATCTGGATGTTTTTAACCTCCTCACATTGGATACAATCTAAAGAATATTTTTATATTTAGCTCATGTGTAATTTGCAAATTTTGGTGACCAAAATTGGAAACGTATTAGTAACTTCCCAGTGGCTTTATAACTCGGTATTGGGCTGTCACCATTACCCACATTTTTAAAAATGTAAATTTACTCACTAGCCTGGAAGCTCCTTAAGGGCAAGGGCCACTTGTGTATTATTCATCTTTGTGCCACATCACCTAGAACCTAGTAGGTATTCAATAAATGTTCACTGAGGGGCGCCTGGGTGGCTCAGTCAGTTAAGCGTCTTCCTTTGGTTTAGGTCGTGATCCTGGGGTCATGGGATCGAGCCCCCCATCGGGCTCCCCGCTCAGCGGCCTCCCTGCTTCTCCCTCTCCCTCTGCCTGCTGCTCCCCCTGCTTGTGCTCTCTGTCAAATAAATAAATAATATCTTTAAAAAAAAATAAATGTTCATTGAGCTGAACTGACCTTGGCTGAGTATGTCCGATACATAGAAATGGCTAGATTGTAGGCTGGCTTGACACGAAGTTAATTTTGAAACTAAAAATGAACTGAAAACACATTGCCTGAGAGAAAACAGACTCTCCCTGTGTTCCTACTCTCAGGAATGTGGGTAGACTAGGTTTCCTTGAAGCATAAGACCTCAGGAGGCTAAGATGCTAGTTTAACCTCTTTGAATTGGCTTTCCTGCATGACCTAATGTTGAGAAACTGACCAGGCTCCCAGTGTAGAGTGACATCCCTGACTAACACCATGACCTGAGGGGAAGGAGGCCTCAGACCCAGGGGAAGGAGAAAACATACGTATTTAGTCCACATCACCAAGGCAACAGAGTCACTATACCTCAGATAGTAGGAAAAACAAGCACAGATGATGATGTTAAATATTTTTAAAGTGTTCCCTACACCCACTGTTAACAGTGGTTAGAAATAATGATAAATTCTTTCAGAAACCAGGCAATTAAATATTTTAACTTCTCTAATATATGTGTGCTTTGTTTTTCATTGCTAACACTCCAGAGGCAATCTTGGTCAATTAACATTAACTTAGTACCAAAAATAGAGGTTCAGAGTTTGTTTGTTTGTTTGTTTTTTTAAAGATTTTATTTATTTATTTGACAGAGACAGAGACAGCCAGTGAGAGAGGTAACACAAGCAGGGGGAGGGGGAGAGGAAGAAGCAGGCTCACAGCAGAGGAGCCTGACGTGGGGCTCGATCCCAGAACGCCGGGATCACACCCTGAGCCGAAGGCAGACGCCTAACCGCTGTGCCACCCAGGCGCCCCCAGAGTTTGTTTTTGACATCAATGACTCAGATATTCTCTTTTTAAGAATGTAAGGTGCTACAGGCCTCAAATAGGGTGTCTCATCCCTCAAATGGAGAGACATCTGAATTTGAAACCAGTAAGTCTGCATTAAATGAGACTGTTGAAGAAACCTACCCTGAAAGATGATTTATAAATGGGTCACTGATGAGACTATATTTTCATCAATTAGGAATCAATAGTCAAATATAACAATATACTAAGTTATAGGATATAACTGTCACAACAAAGGCAAATATGCTACACAGAACTTAAAAATTATATAGGAAGTAAAATATCAGGGTTCCTACAGGCTGGGAAAGAAAGATCGTGGCAGACATAGCATTCTAATTAACAGTGACGTAGGAAAAATTCTCTAAGCCTTATGCCAGCCCAGATGAAATATTCCCCCAAATTTCAACCTTCCTTTACTCTTATCCACGTTCACCAAGAAACTTCCTGTTTACTAATTGTGTACCCTAAGCAGACTTATCACTATAAATTAACACATTTCCATTCTAATGTGGGACTCCTCAAGTCTTACAAGTTTCATTAATGGGAAATAGTTCCTCAGTCTGAGGGTCAGACCCCAGATCAATAACCTTCACCTATGTTATATCTTGGGGGCCCACCTGCAACAGCCAGCCAAATGATCTCTTTTTACCCTCACCTTTCTCACCAACTTCTAACTGTAACACGGGTCACCACAATCTTGTAAATGTCTGTATCCATCTGAAAAATAAAATCACATCATATATTTGTAAACAACCAAATGAAAATGACTGAGACACTAGAACAGCAAGGTTATTAAGAAGAAATACCCACTGTCACTATATAAATTCCTGTTTAATTCTCGTTTAATTCCAAAAACAGCTTACTGTTCTTACTGAAATAGGTCCATGGCCTTCATGTGCCACTTATGATAGGAGATACACATTCTTTGGGGAATACAGTGGGGACCCAGATCTGAAAGTTCTGAGCATCTGTGTAGTATGAGTTTACCCAGCTTTGGGACAGGGCACTTAATAAATTCAACCGGAATCTCATCAAGCCTGTCTGTTTATGGGTTACACAGGGGACATAAAAACAAGTTAAATTACTTTACAGCGACACTACTGACAAAATCCAGAATGTGGGAAAAAATTGTATGACAAAACAACCAGATTTCTTCAATCATTAATTTAAAGGGGAAAAGACAAAAGGAGAACTTCTAACTTAACAGACTTAAACAAATAACCACCAAATGCCATATATGGACCTTGTCTGGGACCAATTTCAAGCAAACCAATGGTTAAAAAAAATTAAAAAGAGGGGGTGCCTGGGTGGCTCAGTCGTTAAGCGTCTGCCTTCGGCTCAGGGCATGATCCCGGCGTTCTGGGATCGAGCCCCCACATCAGGCTCCTCCACTGGGAGCCTGCTTCTTCCTTTCCCACTCCCCCTGCTTGTGTTCCCTCTCACTGGCTGTCTCTCTCTGTCAAATAAATAAATAAAATCTTTAAAAAAAATTAAAAAGAGGCAATCAAGTTCACTTGTCACATATTTGAACCAGATATTTGATCATAGTAAGAAACAGTTAAATTTTTTAGGTGTGATGATGATATTTTAGGTGTGCTGATAGTTTTTTTTTAAAAAAACACATCTTTTAAAGATACATATTAAAGTATGGATAAAATGATATATCTGGAATTTGCTTTAAAATAATCGGGGAGTGGGGTGAGAAGGAGTAAATGAAATACAGACGAAGTAAGATTTGCCACGAATTGAAGCTGGGTGATGGACACAGAAAAGGTCCACTATACTATTCCCCACATACTTTCATATGCTTGGCATTTTCCATAATGAAAAGTTTAAAAACAACCTCAAGCAAAGAAACAAAAAACATACACAAAAGAGAAGGGGCATTTCCAGGGGGTAATGGGAGAAAATTCCCAGTCTAGCTTCCAGCCCCATTAACTAGTCAGATTCTCTGGGGGTCAGCCATATACTATCAAGTTCATTTACCAAGTCCTGCCCTTCATTTTACATCATTAGCCTAAGAAAGGACATCAAGTTGTCTGAGTTTGATTACTTACCAGACACCTCTTAATGTCCAAGTTTGCTACCCAATTTTAACTTGACTTAAGAAAAATTAAAATAATTTTTGAAGCTAACAGAATTTTAGCATCTTGAATTTATTCAGCATAACCACAGAGGTATTGTCTTCATGCTGTCACACATAGACACAAACACAGATACAGCACAATATCCATATTTAGCCAAGTGCATTCCTTCCGAGGCTCATTTATATGTCTTCATATGCCACAGCCCATCATTTAAATAATGGATATTTTCAATGCCAATTCCTTTGTTGACTTTCTCACTGTAGAAGGAAAAAAGCATATAAACATATTGTTATGAATTTTTATAGGCTTACTTATGGTAAATATAATTCAAAGTGCATTGCTATTTTGCAATTATTGAGCCACATGTAGGGAATTTATTTATATTACATTAACATTATTGACTACATTAAACTACATTACTCTGCTGTAGTTCCTGTCTTAAAGTGATTCTAGTGATCTAACTAGTTGGTCTATAGAAACAAAGTAATGATGTCACCATACCAGGAGAACATCAAAGTGTTACACTTAACCATGAAACAAAATTAACAGGAATAATTTGGTCATCAAAGAGTTCCAAAGTTTTTCAGTATACTGACTATATTTTGGTAATGTATCTTTAATATTTCCTTAATATTCTATACCACCAGGCCAAAATAGAAGATAAACACTGTGTGGTACTGAACTATGTCACTGTTTTAAAAACTAACAGTGGAGCGCCTGGGTGGCTCAGTCAGTTAAGAGGCTGACTCTTGATTTTGGCTCAGGTCATGATCCGTGCTCAGTGGGAAGTCTGCTCAAGGATTCTCTCTCCCTCTCTCTCTGTTCCTCCCCTTGCTCTTTCTTTCTCTAAAAAAATAAATAAATCTTTTTTAAAAATTAAAAAATAAAAACAACTAACAGCAAAACATCTTTCCTCCCACCCAATTTAAATCACACTAAATAAGAAGTTCCCAAAATACCACATACATACATATAAAACAGCTGTGTTGGCACACAGTCCTTTTCAGAGTGCTTAAGAAAGAATGCAATCCCGGAGACAAAATAGGTTTCAATGGCTTCCCAAGTGTTAGGAAAAAATCAGAAATGAGGCTTCTGTGTTTAAATATTTGTAAGATGTGGTATGAATGAGAGCAAATTTCACCTGTAATTCTGACGCTTCCTGAGTAGGTTACTCATATCTCAAAAGCTAAGAGGGACTAACATGAGACTTACATATCTTCTGCAGACATCTTCATGACTCCAACACACAGAGCATGCTGTTTTCCTTCTGCCATGATTGCCTGAAAACACACAGCTAAGAAAACTATCAAAATGCCTTAGAAAGGGGGTGTCAAACAATGATCACATTAATGGTAAAGCCACTTTGAACACATCTTGTATCCTCACCCAGACCACCAACACTCCTTGAGAACAGGGACCTAGCAGGGTCTGTAGGCACACTGTATATATTCAATAAATGCTAAATGAATGAATCTAATTATTACTCTTGGTTATTAAGTTAAATGCTAGTACTATAACCCAATGCCAACAAAACCAAAATAAGTCATGCAAAAAAGGAGATAAAATTTCTTGCATGTAAGTACTGAAAACTGTGAAATAGGGGTGTCTGGGTGGCTCAGTCATTGGATGTCTGCCTTTGGCTCAGGTCGTGATCCCAGGGTCCTGGGATCAAGCCCCTCATCAGGCTCCCTGCTCAGCGAGAAGCCTGCTTCTCCCTCTCCGACTCCCCACTTGTGTTCTGTCAAATAAATAAAATCTTTTAAAAAAACTGTGAAATAGGGGCGCCTGGGTGGCACAGCGGTTAAGCGTCTGCCTTCGGCTCAGGGCGTGATCCCGACGCTATGGGATCGAGCCCCACGTCAGGCTCCTCCACTGTGAGCCTGCTTCTTCCTCTCCCACTCCCCCTGCTTGTGTTCCCTCTCTCGCTGGCTGTCTCTATCTCTGTCAAATAAATAAATAAAAATCTTTAAAAAAAAACTGTGAAATAAATAAATATGAATTGTTCTAATGTTTTAGTCACTGAATGGTGGTTTTATGTAATAGATACATTAAAATAATAATTATATCCCCAATCTATCTTTTTTTTTAAAAGATTTTCATTATTTATTTGACAGAGATAGAGACAGCCAGCCAGAGAGGGAACACAAGCAGGGGGAGTGGGAGAGGAAGAAGCAGGCTCACAGCGGAGGAGCCCGATGTGGGGATCGATCCCACAACGCCAGGATCACGCCCTGAGCCGAAGGCAGACGCCCAACCTCTGTGCCACCCAGGCGCCCCCCCAATCTATCTTTAAGAACCCAGTGTAAGTTTCAACCTTTCTAGAACAACCAAAATGTTCTTGGTTATCATTTGCAGTGTTTAGAATGTTAAACACTGCAGGGCACCTGGGTGGTTCAATCTGTTAAGCGTCTGCCTTCAGCTCAGTTCATGATCCCGGGGTCCTGAGATCAAGCCCTGCATGGGGCTCTCTGCTCAGCATGGAATCTGCTTCTCCCTCTGCCTCTGCCTCTACCCTAGCTTGTGCTCTCTCACGTACACTCTCTCTCTCAAATAAATAAAATCTTTTTAAAATAGAATGTTAAACATTGCAGTACATATTTTACAAAGTAAAAGTTCAAGGGTACACAGTATCTCTCTGCACTAGTTTTGCAACTGTTTAAAAGTCTATAATTATTTCAAAAGAAAAGTTAGTTAAAAAGCAAAGGCTAGGGACTAGGAAATTTTTCCATTTAAGGGAAACTCCAGAACTATTAACCTACGACACTTAGAAAAATCATAAACATATAAAAAAACCTGTCCTCACAGAATACTATTCTCCATTTTCTCCATCTCACTTTCACTTCATACATTTATTCGATGCTCCAAAAATATTTGAGCACCTATTATGTGACTGGTATCTATGTCAGTATAAGCTGTTCCTAAGATATAAACATACACTTTATAATACCCTTAAATGTAACTGCCACAACAGACGATACTGTCCTTTTGAGTACAGGACACACTCTTAAACCCACTCCAATGGCCTTCCCACTTCACAGCGATTTCCCTATTCCTACCAAGTATTTTCTCAACCTGAAGCAAATGGCCACTTTATCTATGACAAAAGAGAAGATAACCTCCCATCCAGATTGTTGGCAAAAACCTAGTTCATCTAGAATACAGCTAACCACCACTGTAGAAATGAAAATAATGCACAAGTCCAAACACATCATCAGTTTTAAGGACTACCTGAAACTTAAATATTTCTCTTTGAGAAAATATGTTGAGGCCCCAACAGCCAACTTAAAAATGAACTTTAAAATGAAAGTTGGGAATTGTCCATATTTCCCACTACCCACTTCTAATAGTCGACCTGGTACCTAAGCTCTTTCTCATTTTGAGTGTTTACTCCAGTGTATATGGGTAAGCCAACAGTAAAACTAGCAAGCTGATGTCCAAAGAAGTGATCCAATCATATCATACATATTCTCTCCATTAATAATCAAATTTTATTATTATTTTCTTTAAAGATTTTATTTATTTATTTGAGAGAGTGAGCAAGCAAGACAGAAAGCACAAGCGGGGTTGGGGGGGGAGGCAGAGGGAGAAGCAGACTGCCCACTGAGCAGGGAGCCCGATAAGGGGCTTGATCCTGAGACCATGACCTGAGCCCAAGGCAGACGCTTAACTGACTGAGCCACCCAACGCCCCAACAATCACGTTTTATACTGTGTCCTGAGTCCGATAACACTGGGCCATAACTAGGCTGAAATGCAGCTGGGACTCTTTTATTACTTGTTCCCATTTAACTTCTAAGATGGGACATAATTTAGTCTCATTTAGAAATGATGTTCTTACCCACATCTTGAAATGTAACTAGAAAGGTATGAGATAACAGTAACTTCCAAAAAAGTACATCTAATCTTCTCTTGGACGACAGATCTTTCAGTAATGACAAAAATACTGTGAATACATTTTTCAGCAGTTACAGCCTGGGAAGGATACAACAATCGTATCTACAGCAGCAGGGTAAAGTTTAGCTCCAGGAGAAGTTAAGCCTGGACACATGATATTTGCTCCACTGAGTACAAATTTGATGGCTCCTTTATCAACCTGCTGATGTGGCAGGATAAAAGGATCTAGAAGAAAAGAAATGTTATATAAATTAATGAGACTAATGACTCAACAGAAAAAGGCAAAGGACATGAACAAATATTTCCCCAAATTATAGTATTCTGACAGATGCAAAATAAAACTAAAATGCCATCCTTCACTTATCAAATTGGTAAATATTTTTTAAAAGATTTTGTTTATTTATTTGTCGGGGGGGCTGAGCACAAGCAGGGGGAGCAGCAGGCAGAGGGAGAAGCAGGCTCCCTTCTGAGCAAGGAGCCCAATGCAGGACTTGAACCCAGGACCCTGGAATCATGACCTGAGCTGAAGGCAGATGCTTAACCAACTGAGCCACCCAGGTGTCCCCACATTGGTAAATATTTTTAACAAAAATAATTTCCAGTGCTAGCAAGAGTGTAGAAAAACTGGCATTCTTATATACTGCTAGGCGGCTTATAATTGGGTTCAATCTTTCTTTAGGACTACTTGGCAACATGTATCAACAGCCTTGAAAAGGTTCAAACTCTTTGACTCAGTATTTCTATTTCTAGGACTTTATCCTAAGAAAAATTAGAGATATATATTTAGATAGAAATATATTCATTGCAGTACTACTCTTTATAATAGAAATAAATTGGAATGAACCTAAATGTCCAACAATAAAGATATAAATGACTTAAGGTATGTATAGTATACATAAAATAGAACCATATTTTTGGAGACAACATAATACCCTAGTAAATGTTCATAATATAATATTAAGAGAAAAAACAATTTTAAAAACTACCAAAGAGATCAGTGGGTGCTAGGGGTTGAGGGGAAGGGGAGGGGGAGGAGGTAAAGAGGTGAAGCAGAGGATTTTTAAGGCAGTGAAACTATTTTATGGTACTATGATAGGACCTAGTGATACTGTAACAGTGGATATATAACATTATGCATTTGGCAAAACCCACAGAATGTACAATGCAAAGAATGAACCCTAATGTAAACTATGGACTTTGGTTAATAATAATGTATGAATGTTGGTTCATCAATCATAACAAATGCATTACATCAATATAAGATGTTAATAAGAAGGGAAGGGTGGTAGGCAGTATATAGGAACTCTGTACTTTCTGCTCCATTTTTCTGTAAACCTATAACTGTCCTAAAAAAGAAACTCCATTAATTAAAAACTATTTAATGAAGAGACCAATTCAAAAAGGAAAAAATATATACATTTATACACACATACAACATAGAAAATAATTGGATGAAAATATCCCGATAGGGGCACCTGGGTGGCTCAGTCGGTTAAGGTTCTGCCTTCAGCTAGGTCATGATATCCAGGTTCTGGGATCCAGCCCTGCATAGGGTTCCCTGCTCAGCGGGGAGTCTGCTTCTCCCTCTGCCCCTCCCCCTGCTTGTGTTCTCTCTAATAAATTTTAAAAAAAAAGAAATACACTGATATACTAACCATGGTTATCCCTAGGTCATGGAAATACAGGTGATTTCATTTCTGTATTTCCAGCTCTCTAGAATGAACATGAATTCCTTTTGTAATCTCAAAAAAATTATTTTTGTGTGTATATGTGTGTCTACTAATAGTTCATAATCTAAGAAGTAAAGGATCCCTGAAGGATTCAAAACTTTTTTTTTAAAGATTTTATTTATTTATTTGACAGAGAGACAGCCAGCGAGAGAGGGGAACACAAGCAGGGGGAGTGGGAGAGGAAGAAGCAGGCTTCCCAGCGGAGGAGCCTGATATGGGGCTCCATCCCGGGACTCTGGGATCACGCCCTGAGCCCAAGGTAGACGCTTAACGACTGAGCCACCCAGGCGCCCCAGGATTCAAAACTTTTTAGACCTCTCAGTACTTTCCAGGAATAATAACTGGTAAAATTTATTCACTTTAATGTCTTACCACTAGCCTTCCCACTAGTCAGAGAACAAGTAAGTCTTCTTCCTACTGAGACTACAAATTAAACATGGCTCCAAATTTTTTATTTTTAAGATTTTATTTATTTATTTGACAGAGATAGAGGCAGCCAGCGAGAGAGGGAACACAAGCAGGGGGAGTGGGAGAGGAAGAAGCAGGCTCATAGCAGAGGAGCCTGATGTGGAGCTCGATCCCCTAACGCCGGTATCATGCCCTGAGCCGAAGGCAGACGCTTAACCGCTGTGCCACCCAGGCGCCCCAAACATGGCTCCAAATTTAAACACCTTATTGAAAAAGGAACCTGAATGAATCACGATTTGTTTCTTAGTTAATACCTGCCCTTTAGTAATAATGATGGTGATGATGATCCTGATCATGATGATGATGATAATACGTAATAGTAGTGGACATTTTTTGAACAACTACTACATCATTACAATGGCTATCATACACTGAGCCATTACTGTATTCCGAGCATTGTGTTAGATGCATTATGTGCACAGTCTCATTTAATCCTCACAACCCTCGGAGATAATACAATATATCCTTTTTATTAAAATTTTTATTTATTTATTTATCTGAGAGAGAGAGAAAACATGAGCATGCACGCGGGAGAAGGAGGAGGAGGAGAAGGAAAAGGAGAGGATTCCAAGGAGACTCAGCACTAAGCACAGAGACTGACACAGGGACAATACATTCTTTTTTAAAGATAAGGCAGTAGGGATGCCTGGGTGGCTCAGTCGGTGAGCAGTCAGCCTTCGGCTCAGGTTGTGATCTCACAGTCCTGGAACGTAGTCCCACATGGGGCTCCTTGCCCGGCAGGGAGCCTGCTTCTCCCTCTGCCTGCTGCTCCCCCTGCCTGTGCTCTCTCTCTCTGACAAATAAATAAAATCTTTAAAAAAATAAAGATAAGGCAATAAAGCTTAAACAAGTTAAGTGACTTGACCTGTTTAAGTGGCTTGGCAAAAATGACATGCACTGGGAATTGAACCCAGGAGTACCTAACTCCAAGTATGCTTTTAACCACCATATTACCCTGCTTCTTGCACATCAGTAACTTTAGGATATCCCAAAAGGTGGGTTCCCAGCAAAATATTATTAAATAGGAACATTTTTCTCTTCCAACTTATTATGCAAAGGCTTAACATACAGGAAAACCATAAGAATAGTTCAATGAACACTTGGACCCCACCCATTTAGATTGAACAACAGTTCATGAACCCTTTGCTCTAGTTGCTTTATCTATTTATGCACACACAGTTTGTCCTCCACCATTTGAATTTTCAGATATAATGCTTCACTATAAATAAGTACATATCACCTAAAAATAAAGTCATTCTCCTACATAACCACAATACTATTATCATACCTAAAAATTTAATAATAGTTCCACAATATTGTCTTATAGCCAAACCATATTCAAATTCCCCCCCAAGAGTCTAAGAAAGTGTTTTATATCTTTTGAGGCAGTGGAGGAGGGCTTGAATTTTGTTTTTCAAACCAGGATCCAATCGAGATTCATGCAATACATTTGACTATTTTGTCTTTGTCCTCTTAGTTAAGTAGGAATTAATGTCATCAAAATGTCCTAAAGTCACCAAAATATTTTCATTTTAAACTTTTCCCATTGCATCAGGACTCGGTTTCTCTCCATTGTACTTTTTTAACCTGAGGAAATCAATACTTAATCAAGCAACTGTAAATAACCCTTTCTAAATATTAAAACGCTTCACCCCTTTTAAGACTTGCCTTACTGCTCCAGACCTCCACTCCACCAGGTAACTCAAAATTGATCTCTTCTTACCAAAAACCAAACTCATCAAGTTACCACTACTATCTACAGAGCCCTCCAGTTGCTCCCTTCCTTTCTGCCTCTTGGCTAGAATGCCAGAAATATACTGGTTTGAAAAGCAGAAATTTTAACTTCACAGTTGAAAACCTCTTGTGCGTGAGGATTGTATATTCTTTGGATTGTCTTTTGTAATGTACTCAATCTAACAATATACAAATGTTAAATATGTAATAAACATTATTTCGTTTCATAACACCTGACCTTGGCACTCAACTAACAATAACTGGGACTCCCACAATTAGCCAGTGCTTTCCCTTATATAGAGTTATCTCTATGAGGCAAATCTAGATACAAATTTAAAAGAAGGAAGCGCTCACAGCACTTATCATAGTTTGCGAATATGCATCCGTGTAATTACCTAATTGTTGTCTATTCTTCCAACTGGACTGTTAGCTTCATAGGGACAGGAACAATGTCTGCCTTCACTTCCCATCATATTCTCAAGTAGCTAGCTCAGTGCCTGACACATGGTAAGTTCAATAAATATTTGCTGAATGAATGAATGTTCTTTCTTGGCCTTTCTGGAATGCATAATGAGAAAATTTGCATTTTTCAGATTTACCACAAGATGGGGATTCATTTTAGTTTTATACTCCCTATCACCTAGTATTAATAAATAAGTTAACTACCAGAAGTCACTTTCAACTCCTTTTGTATCTTTTCATATCCCCAAATACATATTTTCTAACGAGACTTACATTTGTGAAGTAACCTTAGGGTTGGATAAAAAGGCCCTTCTCTTTGTCTAAAAAATAGTAATTCTCCATTTACTGTAAGGATTTCTATATGTTCATGGCTGTAAGACAAATGTCACAAAGTACCAAGTTAGATATTTTCTTTTAAAAATGAATATGCCAAACATCCTTTAAGTAACAAAAAATATGAAACATATATATACAAAGATACAGTAACCTCTTTTTAATTTCATTAAATATCCACACAAAAAAACATTGTTTAAATTGCTTCACCTACCATACCAGTCCAGTAGAGAAAAAAAAGAAAAATATGACCTACTACAATTTTATTTCACATTTTATTATTTTAATTTCATTGTTAGATAATTCAATAAAACAAATATCTACAGTACAAACTGAAATAAATTAAATTCATGTCTGAATAAAAACACTTAACACTTTAATAAAACAATCAGTACACAAAGCCACATTTTTCAGGAACATAGAGAAACACTTGAAAATACAAATATTGATGTTTTAGAGTTATTCTATTTATCTGCTCCCGTAATTAATTTACCGATGGTTAATGTGAAAATAATTCCATTTATTATGAGTGCAATCTAATCATACACTATTCAGCTACTCTGAGCTTTATATAGAGAAAAATAAAGACTTACCATCGCACTATTTTGACAGGATCTTTCTTAGGCATGATTTGATTAAGCCATGGTTCAATACCTGGAAATTGTTCTATCAATTGGTTTTTAATACCCTTTATAACTGAGGTTTTCAACTGGATGCAGTTGGACACATTTTCTTTTTCATCAAATCTGTCAAATGATTTTTGCAAGAAAAAAGGCATTTCTAAGCAGACATATCAAAATACCTAAAAGTATTGTTTTAATTGTCATCTATTCCCAAGTAAGTATTTAGATGTCTAAAATAATTATGAAATAAATTGTTTTTTAAAATATTTCCCTTTAATTCTGCCCAGCACAAACCAGTGTCTCTATACAATATTAAACTGTCATGTATACACAATGGGGGGCGGGGGGGAGGATATGAGACGTATTTCACATTATAATCTGTCATCAGCTACACAAATGCCTTTCCTGGAAAACCCTACTCAATTCTACACAGGAAGACACAGATTCCCACCTATAACAAAACCTGTGTGAAAAAACAAAAGTAAAACAAAACAAAAAAACCCTCAGGCGCTAAGACACAAAAGAACAACCCAAATATAACACAGAAAACTGGCCCCTGCTAGGCTAAGTAATCTGCTTAGATTTTTTTTTAAGTGATGATGACGATCATTTCTAAGATCCCTATTTATTTTTGTTCAAAATTTCATGCACAAAACCCACCTTCCTTTGCCCATGTTCCCCCTTTGCTTTTTGCGTCTACCAAGTCTGGAAGGTAGACCCACTAGCCAGGTTCCCAAAGAATTTTTGTCTTCCTTACACTTAATAGCCTATGGGGCAATCACGCTATTTTCAAGCCAAGGTTAATCTGGCAACTAGGCAATAGGCATGACAGGCCGCTTGCTTCCTGTCACCCCGACTCCTTCACTCCCATGACCCAGGAAGTCAAGCCTTCCCTTATTCGGTTCATAACTAATAAACATATGGCAGTGAGTGCAGGGCTCTCCTCTCAGCTAAAAAGGCTTTACCCTTAAATCACAGTCCAAGGATGTGATTGGTAGAACCCTAAGAATAGGGATAGGATTGGGAGAGAGTGCAAAAGAGAAAGAGGGGTAAGGAAAAAGAAAATGAGGGTGGGAGGATCAAAACCCGTTTGAAGATTACGGATGAAAAGGTTACAGTGTTGCAAGTTGCGAGTGAGAACATAGTACTATAGAAGACCTCAGGGAGTAAGGATGGCAGGGGCGGGGGAGAGAGAAAGAGGATCTTTGCTCTCGCCCTCTTCCCCACCCCCACCCCCACCACCTTTGTGAGCAGCCGATGAGGGCCACAACATGTCCTTACTTCTTGAACATGATCCAAGGTGAAGGGGGCGACGATAGGGAAGGGCCCGGAATGGGAAAAAAATAAATTAGCAAGGGTCCGGCAGATCCTCTTAACACGAGGAAGGCCAGCACTGACAGTCGGAACTGTTGTCGTTATCCGGAAAGGGAGACAGCCAGCTGCACTTTACGGTTCTCAATGAAATTTGACTACTTCCGCTCCTCTGAACACGTCGGCGCTTTTGCCGGCCCTTTTTGGGCTACAGATTCCCCTCCAGAGAGGAGAGCTGGAAGGGCGGGACTAGAGAAGGAAGAAGAGATAAAACAATCATTCTAGCTGCAGGAAGAGAAGAATGAAGGGGGTGGGGTAATCAATCAAGGCAGCGTTTGTAGCAGTTGCGTCGGTTACGGGTTCCTCAAAGGGTCAAGATTATTCCGTGTGTTTGGTTGCTACCTGCTTATTAATCTAAGCAATTTTTTTGGTGGGAATGGTATTTGTTCCCTGAGACAACCGAATGGATCGGTGCTTACCGACCACCGTGAACCCAGGCAAGCCTCATGGCATCTTGTTAATGTTTTCGTGGGCTTGCCAGGTTTAGCAAGCAAAAATACAGGATATCCAGTTAACTTTGAATTTCAGATAAACAATGAATATATATATATATTATATATATTTTTAGTATGACTACACCTCATGCAATATTTCGGACATACTTATATATTTTAAATTTCCTTGTTATCTGAATGTAATTGGGCGTCTGGTATTTTAATCTGACAACCACATTCACCAGCCACAGTGAGGTGCCCCCATAGAATTATTCACTAGCTTGCTGTCCCCTGCCTCAGTGTACCTACAAGTTGGGCTATAACTCAAGGGAGCTAATTTCCCTGACAATGGAATGGCCTCTAGGCAAGCTATACAAGACTAATCTGATTGAAGAGACAACAGTTAAGGAAACACCTTTCACTAGTGTAATTTTAAAAAGAGTGAATCCAAAGTTTTGATCAGCAAAGAAACCATAGAAAAATACAAAACCCTAACTAAACAAGCACCATCCAGGCAGTGGAGTGGATGAGCACTCACCTATAACAAATACACCAGTCTCCCCAGGGAGCAAATACTCTATATTGGGGAGATGGGTGTTTGGAGCAATCATAACAAACACTATTATGTATTTGAACTGTACAACTAACTCACCTTGCCTTGATTCTATGGTAGGGACAATCTTCTGATTATAATTTGGTTTCCCATGAAGATCTCCCCGAGAAGAATTTGCCTTTTTTTTTTTTAAAGATTTTATTTATTTACTTGACGGAGAGAGAGAGACAGCGAGAGAGGGAACACGAGCAGCGGGAGTGGGAGAGGGAGAAGCAGGCTCCCTGGTGAGCAGGGAGCCCCACGCGGGGCTCGATTCCAGGACCCTGGGATCACGACCTGAGCCGAAGGCAGACGCTTAACGACTGAGCCACCCAGGCACCCCGAATTTGCCATTTTTTAAATTTTTACTTATTTATTTGAGAGAGAGAGAATGAGTGGAGGGAGGGGCAGAGGGAGAGGGAAAAGCAGGCTCCCCACTGAGCAGGGAGCCTGAGGAGGGGCTCAATCCCAGGACCCTGAGATCATGACCTGAGCCAAAGGCAGATGCTTAACTGTTGAGCCCCCAAGTGCCCCAAATTTGCCATTTTCAATTCAAATCCTCATGAACAATTGTTTGTTTTTGTAAATTAATAAATTGTCATTCTGGTTTATACATCAGTCTCTTGTGAATGTCCTTAGCGTGAATCGGCATTCCCAGCATCAATCGACTCTGTGACATTTGGAATATTGAGTTTATGAACATGCAAAACTGAAGCCCAGACCCCAAGCTGTGGTTGGTGCTACACTGTCAGGCTTCTTGCCAAACAGCTTCCTCTCCTGGCACATCACCCTGGGAGCCTGCCATGTGACAATAAATACATTACAACAACAATAAACAGTTATTAAGTAGCTTGAGATGAGTGGAAAAAAGATCCCATTGAATCTGTACATGTTAACAGCATAGTAGTAACTAAATATCCCACTTGTAAATAAAGTGTAACCTGATAGAACCCCGAATTAGTAACACCTAGATGGACTTCTACTTTCCTGAAACTGTTTGAGAAACCTACTAATTAAAAAGTCGAATATTTGCAGTGCTAGAAATAATAGCTAAGTTTTAATTCTATAAAATCATGCATACTCTATCCAAATTATGACAAATCTCATATGCATGGGAATAGATATATAACAACATGTACATACATATTTTAATCCACTTTCATACACTCTGATGATCACAGAAAATGAATCTGAATTATGACAAATGCAAAATTAGGTCATTAGTATTAATGAGGTACTTAGTTCTGTATGTGTGCATGAATACCTTCATTCATAACCCACCTACACAAATACATAAGCAGGGCCCGATTTTCACTGCAATGTGTTTCTGGTTTTGTGTTGTAAATGGTATCATCATAAAGTGGATTTTGTTTTTCCAAGGTTATAATGGAGGGTTTGCTCCTGACAAAGGACTCATCTTCAAATAAATCATTGCTATAACAAACAATATATCATAAAAGAAGAAATACCCCAAACTAAACCTCTTCCGAAATTAAAATAATGAAAAAATTAAAATAATGGGGCACCTGGGTGGTACAGTTGGTTAAGCATCTGACTCTTGGTTTCCACTCAGGTCATGATCTCAGGGTAATGGGATTGAGCCCCACATTGGGCACACAGTCCGCTTGAAGATTCTCTCTCCCTCTGCCTCTCCCACTCCTGTGATCTCTCTCTCTCAAATAAGTAAATGAATTAAAATAAATGGGGTGCCTGGGTGGCTCAATCAGTTGGGCATCTGCCTTTGGCTCAGGTTGTCCTGGGATCCAGCCCAGTGTGGGCTGCCTTCTCAGCAGGGAACATGCTTCTCCCTCTCCCACTCCCCCTCCCCCGCTTGTGCTCTCTCTGGCTCTCTCTCTCTCTCTCTCAAATAAATAAATGAAATCTTAAAAAAATAAAATAATGAACTTCATTTATTCATGCAATAAGTAGTTATGAAGGACCTTTATGTTTTAGACATACATGTTCTCTGTACTCTAATTTACGCATAAATGTTCCATGCATTTTACAAGGTTCTTCAATGTACATGCAGCGTAGTACACAGAAAACCCAAGTCTATCATACATTTTACTAAAATAAATAACCTAGCTATAAGAAACATTAAATGTTTAACAATTGTTATTTGCCTCCTTAAACTTTTGAAAGGATTTTTTTAGGGTCATCTTGACACAAGGCTCTAAAATGCTGCCCAGGGAAAATTGCAATAAGACTGCCTTTTCTTCTTCATAAGCTTCCTTGAGCAATAAGCTGGCACCAAAACCCTTCAGCACCCAGTAAAGAGGTTTCTTTAGGAGCTAGGCCACAGCTTTGAACACGGGCGGAACTGCTTTCACTGCAAGAAAGAATTGGGCCACTGCCAGACCCCTGCTGGGCCTCACATCTCTCAGAATCTACAGCCCACGATGTCTTCCATTAAGGTCACTTCTCCCACAAACTGCCTATCGGCTCTACACCTCAAAACCCTCTGAAGCCCAGCTTTCTCCCTCTCACAAGGGCAAGGCATATCTAAGAATCACACCGCTACCCCCACCAGCAATCACTCTGCAGAACACTGGTGAGAAAATGCACTGAGTCCCTCCAATGCCTGAATCCTTCCATGCTGAGCAATATAAGGAACACCAACAAAAGAGCAGCTCCTGCTTCCATTGCCAAATACAGGTAAATTTGGAGAGAGCTGAGAGCCTCCTGTGTATCAGAAGATTGTTAGGACTAACCACCTTGCCAAACTTGTGATAAGTCAAACTCACCATGCTCATTCATATCCTCGTTTTCCTCTGCCACTGCCCAGTACCTCAGCACTCAGTTCAACTTATTTGCTATGAGACCTTGGGCAAGTGACTTGAATTCTGTGGATGTCTTCTCATCTAAACAATAAAGGCTCTACTTTATGAGATTGCTATAAGGATTAAATGAGATAATCCATGCAAAGCATTGACAGTTATTATATTTTTTAAGTAAGCTGTACCCCCAATGTGTTTCTTGAACTGACAACCCTGAGATCAAGAGTCGCATGCTCTACCAACTAAGCCAGCCAGGCACCCCTACTATTGTTACTATTAAGTTATCATATTGTTATTGTTTTTCCCCATATTCCTCCGTGCTTCTTATCCCCCCGCCTGACCTATCATTTCTACCTTAACTTCAGGTGTTTCTGCTATGGCTTCTAAAACACCATTCCATGATTAACGAACTCTCCTACCATTCTCCAACTCATCTCTGAATATTCATGGCTTTCCTGTGAGGATGGAGCTTCCCTTGCAGACCTTTCAAGTGAAAGTGATTTATACCAACACATGCATGTACTGCAGAGTCAGGAGGTGAGGTGGGCATCCTTCCTCTTCTAGCCACATTACAACTTCCAGGTAATTCTTATTTCACACTCAGGTGACAAACTCCGATTCTTCCTGTAAGTTTCATACCATTTGGTTACGCCTCAATACCTTTACTCATTCCTGAAGATCCTGGCATCTGGTTCACAGCCTCTCCAGTCCCCACTCCACCCCCATAAAGTATTGTTTACCAAAAAAAATTTTTTTTAAACCCCTCCAAAATATATTTCACCCACAAAGTGAAAAAAGTAAAAGCAAAATAGCATGCATTGTATGATCCTAACTATGTTTTTTAAAAGCTCATATGTACAATGTATATGTAAATACACCAAAAAATTTCTGGAAGGATACACGTAAAACTATCACTCCAAAATCTGATCACTTTTCACATACCTCCACCACTGTGACCTAGTCAAATCTGCTATCATCTTTCACCTAGCCTCTTAATTTGCCTTCTGCCTTCCAGTCATGTGCCTGCCCCCACCTTACAGTCTACTTTTTACAGCAGATAGGGTGAACCTTTTAAAACATAAGTCAGGTAGGGGCACCTGAGTGGCTCAGTCAGTTAAGCGTCTGATGCTTGGTTTCAGCTCAGGTTTTGATCTCAGGGTCATGAGTTCCAGCCCTGCTTTGGGCCCCACGCTGGGTGTGGAGCCTGCTTTAAAAATAAATAAATAAAGCATAAATCAGATCATGTAACTCTCCTGCTCAAAACTCCCAGCGGCTTCCCATCTGAGTTATAATAAAATCCAAGGTTATCACCGTGACCTAAAGACCCTACACCATCTGGCTCTCATCCACCCCTCCACTTCATCTTGCTATTCCACAAGAATGCCAAGCATGGTCCCTAGCTTCTCAGAGCATTTCTTCATTGGTCCTCAGATAAACAGAATTAAATTAATCATAGTCCTTGATTAATGACACATTCTCATTATTAATCCAAGTATAGCTCATTTTTAGTTAGTAAGTATCCATGAACCCAATAACCAAATCTAACTACCTGGCCTGCAATCTCATTCCCCTGTCTCTCCCCCACCACTGGCCCTGGCAAAGACTCATCATCCTGAATCTGGTGTTCATCATTCTGTGGCAATCTATTTAATACAATTCTATTACACATATATATGTGTTTGTGTATATACTTACATATATAGATATATCTTTCTTAAAAGTATATATTTTTATTATAATTTGCTTTAACTTTATAAAAAGGTTATTAGGTTCAGAACATAATTTTTTCCCTCAATATTTAATTTTCTAAGATTTATCCATGTATATTTGCATGTTGCTGAAGTTTATTCATTTTGATTATCATATAATATTTTATCGTGTATATGAATAACACTTCAGGGCCTTTGCACTTTGTTCCCTCTAGAGTGTGCTTCTCTCAAATATCCACATTACTCTCTCCCTCACTTTATCCATGCCATGACTCAAATGCCACCTCCTCAAATGCCCTCCTAATACTATCTAAAATAGTTCCCCATTTTACTGCCTCTTTTACCCTTCTTTTGACCATAGCACTTATCACTACTGTGTTGAATATTCTCACTTGGCCTGTCCAGATCCACTCTATCCCTTTCCACCCTGCTCTGAGCCCTGCAACAATAGGCTTCCTTGCCTTCTGGCTTCCCCTTTGGGTTTTGCCTAGGAGAGATACCCTCAAGAGATAGAAGGGTGGGAGAGACTGAAGTTGTGGTATTTATTCCCCAGCTCCCTCTCTACCATGATTTTTTCAGGACCTGCCACATTCCTATCTGGTGAGTCTCTGCTATTGCTGTATTTCTCCAGATTCCAGTTAACTTCTCCCTCCCCTTGCCTCTTAATGCCAAGCTGTGCTAATGTCTCCCTATCCGTCTCCCATCCTGGTTGCTTAGTTGTTCCTTGTTACCTCCCTTAATATTGTTCACAATTTCGTAAATACTCTTTCATTAAACTCATCAACTCTTTTTTTATTTTTTTATTTTTTAAAAAGATTTTATTTATTTATTTGACAGAGAGAGACAGCCAGCGAGAGAAGGAACACAAGCAGGGGGAGTGGGAGAGGAAGAAGCAGGCTCCTAACAGAGGAGCCTGATGTGGGGCTCGATCCCAGAATGCCAGGATTACACCCTGAGCCGAAGGCAGACGCCCAACGACTGTGCCACCCAGGCACCCCAACTCTTTTTTTTAAAGAGGGCGTGGAGCCCAACATCAGGCTGTAACTCATTACCCTGAAGATCAAGACCTGAGCTGAGATCAAAGAGTCAGATGCTTAACCGACTGAGCCACCCAGGCACCCCTAAACTCATCAATTCTTGTGTTCGAATGTACCATCTATCTTTTGCCAGTATCCTGATTGACAGGACTGCCTTATATTAATATTATTTATCCATATTTGTTTTGTTGATTGTTTCTCACACTAAATTGTAAGCTCCAAGAGGGAGGGACTTCGTCTAATTCCCTGCTGTGTTCCCAAAGCCTAGAATAGTGCTGAATTCATGATAGGCAGGCAAAAAGTATTTGTTAAATGAATTATGAACACATACAATAATTCATTTAAAATACTTACACACAAAAAATTGCTGGCGCATACCTCTTTCAAAACAATGCTATTATTTTTTTAAGCTACGTACCTAATACAATTACAAGGTTGAAGTTTAAGTGGATTTTTAATTTAATAGATATTACCAAATTTCCTCCATTCTCCAGGGAGAAATGGTTGCCTCTAGGACTGGAGTGGGGGAAAATATAAGATGAGCCTGGGGTGTCTGAAATTTTTCAAATTTTCAAAAACTGAATAAACATACAGACAAAAACAAAACAAAACAACCCTGCAATGACAGGGGTATGTCAAAGGGATGTGGGAACTAACTGAAAGCTCCCAATAGCCAAAGTAGGCTGCCCTCATCTTCCCATTTCCAAACTGAACTTACAACAATCTACCCCATCCCACTCTGTTTAACTTTTCACATGCTTACAGCAATGGAAGAGCTATTCCTCCTTCTGAGAGTGCTTTCTCCACATGTCTGTTGAATTATGCTCCTTTCTGCTTTCTCAGAAATCTTACCTTATCAGTTATCCCTTTTCTCTCTCGATTTTTCAGCCTCCCTCCCTCCTATTCTCTCTCCCCCTCCTCCCTCCCTCTCTTGTCTAATTCCCCTCTCCCTGAATCTGGAGTGATCTTAGTGACTTGCTCAACCAAAAGAATGCAGCAGAAGTGATGTTCCGGGATTTATAAGGCTAGGTCATAAGAAGTCTTGCAGCTTCTACCTGCACCTCTTAAAACACTCACCCTTGTACTCTTGAGGCATCAGGGAAACAAGTCTGCCTACTCAGAGCCTGCCACTCTGTGAGAAAGCTCAAGCTAACCGTGTGGAGGCTGTCTAGAGAGAAAGATGCCAACCTGCCCCCAAATATTCAAGTTCCTAACTATTGAAGTCACCCCAGCTGAGGCCCCAGACATCAGTAAGCAGAAATGAACTGTCCCTGATGCCCCTTGTCTGAATTCTCAATGCAAATAATCATGGGATATAATAATAACAACTAAATTTTTGTTTTAAGCCACTAAATTTTGGGATTGTGTGCTATGCAGAAATGAATAATTGGAGCAGTCAAAAATGACCTTCATGTCACTTAATGTAATGGACACATTTTCATCCTCATTTATTTGTCCTGTGGGCAGCTCTTGTCACAGGTAACCATTCTCTCTCTTTTTTTTAATTGAAGTATAATTGACACCCCAAAGCCTGTTGGTTTCAGGTGTATGTCATAGTGATTCTATATTTGTATACATTATGAAACAATCTCCACAATAAGTCTAGTTACTATCTGTCACCATACAAAGTTCTTTTAATGCTATACTTTACATCCCTGTGACTTATTTATTTTATAATTGGAAGTTTATACCTCTTAATCCCCTTCCTTAATTTTGCCCATCCCTCAGCCCCTCCCCTCTTTGGTAACAACAGTTTGTTTCCGATATCGATGAGTCTGTTTCTGTTTTGTAGAACCCATATAGAAGTGATATCATATGGTATTGTCTTTCTCTGTCCGACTTATTTCACTCAGCATAATACCCTCTAGGTCCATCCATGTTGTCACAAATGGCAAGATCTCATTCTTTTTTATGGCTGAGTATTATCCAGTGTGTGTGTGTGTGTGTGTGTGTGTGTGTGTGTGTGTGTGTGTATCACATCTTCTTTATCCTTTCATCTATCAGTGGACACTTAAGTTGTTTCCACATCTTGGCTGTTGTAAATAATGCCACAACAGGGGCACCTGGCTGGCTCAGTCAGTGGAGCATGCGACTCTTGATCTCGGGGTTATGGATTTGAGCCCCACATTGGGTGTAGAGATTACTTAATAAAATCTTTAAAAAAATAACACCACAATGAACATGGAGTGCATATATCTCTTCAAGTTGGTGTTTTTGTTTTTCTTTGGGTAAATACCCAGAAATGGAATTGGCTGGATCTTATGGCAATTCTATTTTTAATTTTTTGAGGGACCTCCACACTGCCATTCCCCTTTTTTGAAATATTCCCTTTCCTTGGTTTATCTGACACATCACTCTCCCCGCTTTTCTCATACCTCTTTGGTTCCTCCTTATCCTCCTTTTTTCAACCACTAAATGCTAACATTCAACTCAGTTTAGCCCCTCTTCTCACTTTAAAATCTCATCCAGGGTAAGATTTAAAATCTTCAAATTTAAAAACCTTAAAATTTAAAAACTTTAAAATCATACCTGGGTGGCTCAGTTGGTTGGGCATCTGACTCTTGATTTTGGCTCAGGTCATGATCTCAGGGTTGTGGGATCAAGCCCCATAGCCAGCTCTGCGCTGAGTATGCAGCCCGCTTAAGATTCTCGTTCTCTCCCTCTCCCTCTGCGCCCCACTAAAAAATAATTAAGGGCGCCTAAGTGGCTCAGTTGGTTAAACTGCCTTGGGCTCAGGTCATAATCTCGGGGTCCTGGGATCGAGTCCCAAATCGTGCTCCCTGCTAAGCGGGAAGGCAGCTTTTCCCTCTCCCTCTGCCGCTCCCCTTGCTTGTACTCTCTCTCTGTGGCAAACAAATAAATAAATAAAATAATTTTAAAAATAAAAATCTCATCCCAATCTGGGACGTCAATTACCAGCTGTTCATATATCTCATAAATTTGTATCTCCAGCTTTTCTCTGAGCTCCAAACACTTTTCATCCAAGTGCTTACTGTACTACGTCTCCTCTTGGATGTCTCAAAAGCACCTTAAATTCAACATATTCAAAACCAAACTCTTCTCTTCCTCCTCCCCCTAAAAACCAAGAGCAATAACCTGGTCCTCTGGCAGTGTTCCCTATCTCAGAGAATGGCACTGTCATCCATCCGTTTGCAAAAGCCAGAAACCAGGGAGCCATCCTTGCCATGTTCCCCCCTCTCTGATTTTCATGCACAACCCATTCTGAAGCCCTATCAATTGGGCCTACTTATGCATCTCTTAAAGCTCTCTTCTCTCTCGATGTCTACCACTCTCCCTGCCACTAAGATATCTTCTTTTCTCACCAGACATGTGGTTGTAGCTAACCTTCTAATTGAGCTCCTTGCTTTGATGTTTGCCCCTCATCCAATACCTTTTACAGCCGGAATAGTCTTTTTCACTTTTAATCTTTTCAATAATCACTACTGTGCTTAGGATAAAGGCACAAATCACTACCATAGCCTCTGAGGCCCTGCACAGCCTGGCCCATATCTAGCTCATTGGTGCCATTTTTTAAAAATATTCTATTTATTTGAGAAGAGAGAGAGATTGAGAGCACAAGCAGGCAGAGCAGCAGGCAGAGGGAGAGGGAGAAGCAGGCTCCCCAATAAGCCCCCGACATGGGGCTCGATCCCAGAACCCTGGGATCATGACCTGAGCCAAAGGCAGACACTTCACCAACTGAGCCACCCAGGTGCCTCTCATCAGTGTCATTTTATAAAATTCTCCACTTGCTGACTGAGTTACAGCTGTACCAGGTCTCTTTTGTCCCTCATATGCATTAAGCTTCCTCCTGCTATAGGGCCTTTGCACGTGCCTTTCCCTCTGCTTGGAATGCCTTTTTCTCCCCCCTCATCCAGTTAATACCCGTGCACTTTACAGATCTCTGGGGAGGTTTCGCTTGCTCAGGGAAGCTTCCCTGACCTCACATACCTCTGTGTGCCTCTCCTACAGAGCACTCAGCACAGTTGCAATTTTACATGTATTTGAATGAATATTTGAGTACTGTTTGACTAGACTGTAAGCTTCACTGGCAGACACCAAGGTCATTCTGCTTGCTGCTGTGCTGACACGATAGCTGCTAAATATATATTGTTCAAGGAAAGTAGGGGAAAAGGTAGGAAAGGGATAAGGATAGAAGAAGGGAGGGAGGAAAGTGAGAGCAAGAGAGGGGACTCTCCCCATGATAGGTTATTTGTAAATTTTCATTCTCCTCGAATTTCTAATGCACTTTGCTTTGTATGTCTTTAATTCATTTGTTATATGCATTAAGGTCCATGATTGTCACATGTTCTTGGTGGAGTGTACATATGTTTTTAAAGATTTTATTTTTAAGGAATCTTTACACCCAACGTGGGGCTTGAACTTACAACCCTGAGATCAAGAGTCGCATGCTGCACTGACTGAACCAGCCAGGAGCCCTGTGTGTACTTTTTATCAATATTACATATCCCTTCGTCTCTTTTAATATTATTAGCTCTGAATTATATTTTCCTCTGATTCAAATGGGGCTCTTTTTATGCTAGCCTTTGGACAACTCAAAGTTTTACTATTTCTTTGCTTACTACTATTTCTTATATTCCACAGTGTTCCTCTCTTGGGATTCATTTTCCAGTTTTCTGTAATACCTACCTGAGTAATTCACAGAGGTTCTGGATATGTCTGCAATGTGTTCAGAATATGTCTAAAAATTAGAAATTGGAGTTGTATTCCATATATTATTTCTTTTGTTGTTGTGCCATATATTATTTCACTCCCCCTACCCCTTCACCACTTAGGGTCAATTGTACTATTTATTCATTTTGGTTCTTCTTTCATGTTGTAGATTTTCTCTAAATATTGTTGGTAATCCTTTGTTGGCCATATATGTTAGAGAGTAAGGGACACATCGTTAGCAAAGATAGCTTGCCTGGGTTTCCTGTGCATTTTTGTGTCTCCCAACTGGCCTGTCTTCTGAGCAGGAGGGTTGTAAGTGTTGCTTTAAAGTGGGTGGGTATGGAGACTTCACTTTGTTTTATTTGTAAAATTTATTTATTTTAGTGAGAGAGAGTGCACGTGTGTGCAGTTGGGGGGAGGGGCAGAGGGCGAAGGAGAGAGAGAATCCTCAAGCAGACTTCTCAGTAAGCCCGGAGCCCCACGTGGGGCTGGAAACCAGGACGCCGAGATCATGACCTGAGCCAAAATCAAGAGTCAGATGCTTAACTGGCTGAGCCACCCAGGCTCCCTTGGAGGCTTCACTTGAAAGTGGGTGGGTACGGAGGTGATAGAAAGGCTGTTTCCCTTCTTAATCCAGTCATCTGTTGAAGGGCATCTCGGCTCCTTCCACAATTTAGCTATTGTGGACAATGCTGCTGTGAACATTGGGGTGCATATGGCCCTTCTCTTCACTACGTCTGTATCTTTGGGGTAAACACCCAGTAGTGCAATGGCTGGGTCATAGGGTAGCTCAAGAAGCTGTGGTCCATATATACAATGGAATATTACTCAGCTATCAGAAAGAATGATTACACAACATTTGCTGCAACATGGACGGGACTGGAGGAGATTATGCTAAGTGAAATAAGTCAAGCAGAGAAAGACAATTATCATATGATTTCTCTCATCTATGGAACATAAGAAGTAGGAAGATTGGTAGGAGAAGAAAGGGAAGAAGGAAGGGGGGGTAATCAGAAGGGAATGAAACATGAGAGACTATGGACTATGAGAAACAAACTGAGGGCCTCAAAGGGGAGGGGGGTGGGGGAATGGGATAGACTGGTGATGGGTATTAAGGAGGGCACGTATTGCATGGTGCACTGGTAGTGATACGCAACTAATGAATCGTCGAACTTTACATCAGAAACCAGGGATGTACTGTATGGTGACTAACAAATATAATAAAAAAACATTAAAATTAAAAAATAATAAATAATAAATTATGTAGGTTGTCAGAAAAGACAAGATAGGCCTTCAACAGAAAAAGTGACATTTAATTTCTCAAGTGTCATTTCTTGAAATACTATAATCTAATGCTTCTGACCTGATTTCAAATCATTCTCAATTCACTCCCCCAGTCTTCTCAATCTCATCACCCTTCATCTACTCTATGCTCTCCTAAGAAGTTTTAAAAATAAAATAAATAAAATAAACTATTTCATAATACTCTACAAAAAGTTGAGGACTCTTGAATCAGTAATCATTATAGTATGACTCTTTTTCTGTGGGGTAGGTCTGCATTTGAAATCACTGAACTACATCAAACTTGGGCCATGTAGTCCCCTTTCTTTGGAAATTGAGTTATACAAACTGAGGGCCTCAGAGGGGAGGGGGTGGGGGAATGGGATAGGCCGATGACGGGTAGTAAGGAGGGCACGTATTGCATGGTGCACTGGGTGTTATACGCAACTAATGAAGCATCGAACTTTACATCAAAAACTAGGGATGTACTATATGGTGACTAACATAATAAAAAATTATTGTGAAAAAAAAAAGAAAAGAAAGGGTGTTTCCCTGAATCCCTACAAATTGCCGAAGCAATTTTACTTTGACAGCATGGGACTTGAGTGTATTTCTCTCCTGGCCAGAGGAGCTTCTCTTTTTTTGTTTTTCTATGTATTTTGTGGAAGTCTAGATTATACATAGCAAGGTCTGCTCTGGTTTTTTCTAGAATCCTACACTCACACAAGCCAACTTTGGGAAGCAAATAGGTCACTTCAGTGTGAAAGTTTAGGCTCCAACTCTGGAATGAGTCGAGGGATGGAGGGGCAGGGCTGGTCACAGAAAGGCTGAGCTGACCCTCCTTTTCTGAATGCAATTCTTTAAATGATTGGAGGGACCCCCCTCCCACCACTTTTTCTATTCATTCTGAGATTTGATTTTCTCTGGATTTGCTCCAGGAGTTTTCTCTTGCATGTTTTAGACGGGACTCCTCCTCCTCTCTTATCAATATGATTATATCTGATTTCTATCCTCAAGGGATTCGTCACAATTTCTGAACTGCCGATGGTACACTTTCCTTTAATTATACCACTCTTGGTCCTTTTAAAAGATTTGGGGAGGAGAAGATAGGGACGAAGTTACCAGTGCTTAAGGTTGTCCTCTTGATGTAATCCGACCAAAGTAATTTTCTTATGTCAATTTGCCTGAGGCAAGGAGAGTGGCTAGGACTCGCTCGGAGAGGCAAGGGGAAAGGGCCTCTTGAAGCCCTGGTTTCTGATTACTCAGGACTACTAATTAAGGCTTATTAGGGTTTAGAAACCTAGTATCTGCGTATCAGTGCTTCTGAGAGAGTCAAGCAGGCTGCTAGCAGTCAGAACCCTCAGAATAGAAAAACTGCAAAAAAAAAAAGTGCCCCCTCAGGGTAAATTAATTAGAAAATGGCACCCCTTTGGATAGGCCAATTGTAAAAAAGCTTGCCTTTCTCTGCTGTTAGTGGCATTCCTGCATGAGGGCACAAGGCTGGCAGACTACAGACTCCTCTCACCCTCCTCTCACATACACCTTCAAATGGCCCCCCTTGTGCAGGACATATCCTGCAGAGCCATATACAGCAAATGGTAGCCTCGGCTAATATCAATTACAACACCCAGAGATAAAACCTCCACCCTCTGGGGCTTCTCCCAATTCTACCTGCCTGCACAGGGCAGAGAGGTCAAGTTCAAGCTCAGAGAAACTTTGCTCAAGTAGGCCTCCTGTGACAGCAAACTCTGCTCCCCACCATCTTCTGCCCCAAGAGACAGGCCTCTGACTTCCCTAAACCCTTGCAAAGCCAATGTTGTAGAGTAGCCAGAGATCATGCCTCCAACCATCCGGGAACTCTGGTTTTAAAGATTAGGCCCTCTTCACTGCAGATAGGTCCACCCTCAGCATCAAGAGGAGACATCTTTAATAAAGATGCAAAAGCCACCAACAGCCCTCAGAGACCATCAACCACCACTAGGCCTCTCCAGGAGTTGTCCTCAGGAACCAGGGACAAGGCTTCTACTGACCACGCTAGAGTGCCCCCCCTCCCTGCCCCCACAACCTACCCACTTACTCAACCTGGGTAACTTTCACAAGCAGAACTGGCCATATCGTGAGCATCCAGATCTCTCTCTGGTTCAGTTTCAACAAATAATAAACCTCTTTGCTGGGGTAACACATGTGAAGCACTTAGAACAGTCCGTGCTGTGTTGTGAGTGCTTCTGCGAGCGCTAGCTAGCTTCATTCAGTTACCTGTCAGCCTGCTTCCCACTTTCACAAGCTATGCTTTCATGTAACATTTATCTCTTAGTTTCACGGAAGGTGGAGTCCATATTCTGGGTTTTTTTTTTTCCTTACTGTTTTAAGGTGATTTCTGTACTTTGCTCCTTACAAAATTTTTATTTTTTTATGTAGTCTTGTCTGTCAATGGATGGCCAAAAGGTACTAGATAAAAGTCAGCAGCTATTCCTTATAAAAATTCTAAGTATAGGGGCGCCTACGTGGCTCAGTCAGTGAAGCGCTTGCCTTTGGCTCAGGTCATGATCCTGGGGTCCCGGGATTGAGCCCCGCGTCAGCAGAGAGCCTGCTTCTCCCTCTCCCTCTGCCCCTCCTCCCGTCTTGTGCTGCCTCTCTCTGTCAAATAAATAAATAAAATCTTGTTAAAAATTCTAAGTAAAATAAAATAGGCGAGAACTTCCTAAACATAGAAAAGAGTATAAAAAAGCAAGCATCATGACCACGTTATCTTCCATCAAATTCAGGAATAAGGTACAGATGCCCTCTGTGGTGTTTTGAAGATTCTAAAATGTAATAAACCAAGAAAATGAAATAAGTTGTGTAAATCTAAAAGGAATAAAGAGAAAAAAGAATAATTATTTATAGATGATAGGATTATATGCATCGAGAATCCACAAAATGCAATTTAAAAACTATTAAAACCAAGAAGTCTGTATAGTGGACATCTGCTGTTTTGGTTTGCCCAGCATTCCTTCTTTTTTTTCTTTTTTAATATTTTATTTATTTATTTGACAGAGAGAGACAGCAAGAGAGGGGACACAAGCAAGGGGAGTGGGAAAGGGGGAAGCAGGCCTCCCGCCGAGCATGGAGCCCGATGTGGGGCTCGATCCTAGGACCCTGGGATCACGACCCGAGTCGAAGGCAGACACCCAACAGCTGAGCCACCCAGGTGCCCCTACCCAGCATTCTTTCTTCCCTGCTTCTAGTAATAGCACTCCTCTTCCTTTGAGAGCTGTTCCTCCTTCACTGTCCTTTCAATATAGTCCTGGTAATGATAGTACCTTGCCCCATTCACCCTCCACACACATGGTTGTGCACCGAACCCCAGATGGGCTATAATCATAATATCAAACTCTGCTGGACACAATGATAGCTCCAAGGTAGGCATGTGTCCCATGTGTCCCAGGCCAGAGATATAAGACCTGCCCTGGAATAATCCAGATCAAAGGTAAAGAAGTAACTTTCTCTTTTCTTTGGATATTAAACTGTAAGGATGTGACCCCAAAGCAGTTGGTATCCATGTCTCTACCAAAAAGTCTTAGAGAATGAGGCAAGACAGAGAAGAGAGAAGCAGAGGAGATGGAGAGATGACTGAGAATCTGGTCATTTAAGTCTCTGGATCCTGATGTGTCTGAGATCTGTCCTGTCCTTCCCAGTTATAGCAGCCAATAAACTCCATTTTCCTCAAGCTTATTCAGCTTGGGTTTCTGTCACTTGCAAACAAGAGTCCTAACTAAATACAAGCAGTATGTAAGATAAATATACTGAATCCCATAGCTTTTGTTTTTTTCTTTTTTTAAGTATTATAAAATAACTAACTCCCTTTTGTTTTATTTTCCAACATTATTATTAAAATTTTCAAACGTACAGAAAAGTTTAAAGAATTTTATAGTGAATACCAATATACCCACCACCTAGATTTTATAATTAGCATTCTATTTTTATATTCCAATAGCTTTCTTTTATTTTAACAGTAACAGAAATAGAGACAGGAAAAAAAACACCTATCCCATTCACAAGAGTAGAAAAAGGTATGTGTGAAACACCAACCGGCACAGACAAATAAAGCCCCCACAAAATTCTGCTTTTTCTTTCCTTCTTCTTTTTTTTAACTTTATTTTTAAGTAATCTCCACACCCAACCTGGGGCTCCAACCCACAACCCCAAGATCAAGAGTCTGGGGCTCCACCGACTGTGCCTGGCCTTGCTCTTTCTAGACAAAGGACCAGGAAAGGAGTGATCGGGCAAGACAGAAAATTTTAGATAGATCTACTCTAGCCAAATGTCATGGAAAAAAACTATGGCTTCACCCTCACCCACATCAGCAATGGGCAGAGGGGGGAGTCTAGACTTCCATCCTTGGCAGGTTATAATGAGGCTCCCATCCCTACCCCATCACCCTCTTGCACCACCCCTCGCGCCTCAGGGAAGACCACCTGGGGAGCTTGACGCCCCTTTTCCTCCCCCCCCCCCACTGGGATGGTGTCAGAAGAGACCCAATGGAGAGTCAGGATTTCAGTCACCGTAGGTTTTGCACGGAACCACCTTGGCTGACCTGCAGATGTTCCATAGGTGGTATTATTAAAGACAGAGAAACTTGGGACTTTAAGAATGTAGCAATATCAGAGGGCCGCCTGGGTGGCTCAGTGGCTTAAAAAAATGTATCAATATCAGATACATCGTGAGTTTTCTGTTTTTGCTTTTGGCGCCAACCAGGCCCCTGTTAGCTGAGTGGGGTTTCCCCTGAAGGGATTGGTAAGATCCTCTGTCAATCAATCATCCTTGAAAGCCCTTAAATTCACTGGAACTTCAGGCTGGGTGGGCAGGACTTAGCTAGAAGAAAGCCCACTAGTTGCTAGCATGACTAACAGTCATTGGTGGTCAATTGTCGTTCGTATTCGGAGCTGTCCGTTCCAATCATAATAGATGGAACGCCAGTAACCACAACAAATCCTGTTCGTCCTGGGACGGTGAGTTAAACAGGCCCTTAGAGATCGTGGAAAGCAGAGAGGGTATCTTTTAGGAGCTTACTGGCTGTGGGCCTGATGAGAGGCCAATATAGAAGATAGAGACCTGCTTCCGAGCACAGTGAGATCAATGAGAACCTCCGAAATAGCTGGAGGACACCTCGATGGGAGTCTGTTGGCCTTGAAGTCCCCTGGGGGGCGGTGAGTGGGGGGCACAAGCCATAGTAATTTAAGAGGGCTTGGCAGATTTCCAATTTAAGAAGTTAGTCTGAAAAATTGTGCTTTTTCTCCCCAAGTTAGCCTTAAATGAAAGAAAAAAACTAAATATTAGAGCTGTAACCATAAGGGATGAAGGGTAAGGGTATGATTAGCCAGACAAAACTGTGAGGATTTTCTTGAAGGTATGAAACAAATAGGATGCAGTTGATTTGAGAATGAGTCAATGAATCCAGAACACTATACAGATGTGGGAGAGGACTGCTGTAAACATGAATTCTCTTTTCTAATATAGCCTTTCAAAGACAGATTATGTCACAGTCGTCTGAATCAGGGGATGGGAGTGATGATGCGGCCATCTCAGAAGATAATGGTGAGTAAATAAACTAGGAAAAGTGAAATACGGAGTTAAATACACATGCGAAGAATACGTCTAGGAAGGGGCACCTCGCTGGTTCAGTCTGTAGAGCATGCAACTCTTCATCTCAGCTCAGGTCTTGATCTCAAGCTCCTGAGTTAGTGCCCTGCCTTGGGCTCCATATGGAGCCCACTTAAATTAAAAAAAAGAAGAAGAAGAAGAAAAGAAAGAAAGAAAGAAAGAAAGAAAGAAAGAAAGAAAGAAAGAAAGAAAGAAAGAGAGAGAGAAAGAAAGAAAGGAAAAAAATCAAGCATAATGAAACCATTCATATGAAAAATTAATAGCAAGGTGGCAATAAATTTCTGGAGAGAGGATGGTGGTAAAGAGGGCATTTCTGCTTTGTTGTGGTTGTTTTACAGTGAGAATGAAGTCATGTTTATTTTGGCAAAAAATTAAAAGTTTGATAATATTTAGTGTTCCTAATGGTGTGGGCAATCTGCAGTCATTCTGAAGGTGAGAGTGTATGTACTACATTTCTGAAGAGTAAGATGGCAATCTATCAAAATTTCCCCTGATTCTACTTCAAATATATGCTCAGAAATACTTTTCCACATGCATAAAGATTTATATTACAGGATGTTCATTGCTGCATATTTGTAGTAGAAAAAAACTGGAAATAACCAAATACCCAAAAATAAGAGAATGGTTAAATAAACATGGTATGTCTTTACTATGAAATAGTTTGCAGCCCTTAAAAAGAGTGAGATTTCTATGCACTGTCATGGAAAGATCTCCAAAGTATATTAAGTTTAAAAAGCAACTTGTAGAGCCAAAGGTACAGTAATGATACCAGTAAAAAATACCAAAGCTTCCTATTTGTATATATACAAATATACGTACATAAATGCTGAGGAAGGCTATGCACCAAACTTAACAGTGGAGGGACTTTTTCTTTTATATACGTCTATATATATATATATTTTTACAGGAATATGGTTGTAAGTCATTTGTATAAGTCAACAAAACTGAAAGATAACCATTCATAGAATTTAGTGTGTAGAAGTTCCCAACCACTAATAGTTGAAAAAAAGCTAAAAATAAAATTCAGTCAGTCCAGTAAGGAAATGGGAAAAAGAAACGATAAAGTGATAATTAGATTTTTTAAGTGATAGGAATATGTGTATTCATATACAGTATACTATGCTGCCCTAAAAAGTGGTAAGGCAGATTCATGTATACTGACAAGGAAAGATGTCCATGGTATCATAGGAAGCAAAATAAAGTCACAGAACAATTCATGTAAGTATGATCTACTTTAATAACTATATGTTGCTAAATGTATAGAAAAAGATTTTAGGGACAGCTAGGTGGCTCAGTCGGTTAAGCGTCTGCCTTCAACTCAGGTCATGACCCCAGAGTCCTGGGGTCGAGCCCCAGGTCAGGCTCCCTGCTCAGTGGGGAGTCTGTTTCTCCCTCTCCCTCTGCCCCTACACCTGCTTGTGCTCTCTCTCTCTCTCAAATAAATAAATACAACTTTTAAAAAAGAAAAAGACTTTAATTAGCAAACCGTTAACTGAGGTTACTTTTAGGGAATGGGTTTAGTTGGGGAGCAGAGAGTTATGGGAGGTATCACCTTATTTTGTGGTTAAAGGTTGTTGAGACCTGGACATCTCACAAGCAGGGAGAGAAGCAGAAGGAGAGGGAGAAGCAGACTCCCCACCAAGCTGGATGCCCAATGTGGGGCTTGATCCCAGGACATGGAGATCATGACCAGAGCCGAAGGCAGATGCTTAACCATCTGAGCCACCCAGGTGCCCTGAGACCTGGACATCCCTAAATATACAGCTGATCATATTGCTCCCTTCCCTGCTTGAAGCCCTTCAATGGTTACCCATGACCAATTGGATCAAATCCAAACTCTGGAGCATGGCATATAATGTTCTCCATGATCTGAACCCTGCCTGCCTCTTTGTCTTCACCTCCCACCATCCCACCATCAAGCCTACTGCACATCAGTCACACAGCACGGTAATACTTGCATTTGCTTAAATGGGCCATAATTTTTCTCGTACTTCCGTGTATTTGTACACACTGTTCCCTTTTTCAAGTAACCCCTAGGTTTCCAGATCTTGCCATCCTGATACTACAAATTAAATTCAGATTTGTATAATTAATAAACAATTACAACAACTCTGAGTCCCCATCTTGTGGACCATGGAAAGTCTATTCTTCCACCAGATTGGAGGAAGATTCCCCCAGGTCCCAAAGGAATCCGTGAGAAATGCCTGAATGTTCCAAAAATCAGTCCTAGTTGTCATTTGCCATCTCTGCCAGCTATTCTTTCTCCAAACTGCTATGTTCTGGCGTTCAACAAGTCACCACTTGGTCTTTATACTTTATTATTTTTTTAAACCCCTTTTCTTCCTTTTTTTGTATTATGTTATGTCAGTCACCATACAGTACTTCATTAGTTTTTGATGTAGTGTTCCATGATTCATTGTTTGTGCATAACACTTTTTTCCCCCCATTTTTAAAAAGGATTTCTCTATGCTCAGGGGCGTCTGGGCAGCTCAATCAGTTAATCATCTGACTCTTGGTTTCCGCTCAGGTCATGATCTCATGGGTAGTGGGCTCGAGCCCCATGTCAGGCTCTGTGCTCAGCAGGAAGTCTGCTTGAAGATTCTCTTCCTCTACCCCTCTCCTGTTCTCTCTCAAATAAATTTTTAAAAATCTTAAAAAAAAAATCTCTATGCCCAACGTGGGGCTTGAACTCAGAGTCACATGCTCTACCAACTGAGCCAGCCAGGCACCCTGGTCCCTATACTTTAAAAAAACTTATTGTGGGGCACCTGGGTGGCTGAGTCAGTTCAGGTCTTGATCTCACAGTCATGAGTTCAGGCCCTGTGTGGAGCCTACTTAAAAAAATAATAACAATAAAAATAAAAATTTTTATTATATAATTTTAATACAAACAGAAGAATATGTGTGACATGTAATTTATGGAGCATAATAAGAAAACAAACACCCATGAACCCATCATCAACCTAAGAACTAGAACATTACCAATGCTTTTGAATCTACCTAAATTCACCCTCTTGCTTCCCCCAAAGCAATCCCCTATCCTGGATTTTGTGTTTATTTTTTCCCTTCTATATTTTAATGGTTTTACCATATTTTCTACCCATTTAAGTTTTCCTTATTTTTGAGCTTTACAAAAAACTTATCAACTGCATATATTCTGTAATTACTGCTTTTTTCAAGTAACATTATTTTTGCGATTTATGCATGTAGCTGTAATTAATTTTTCGGTGTCATGTAGTATTTCATTGTGTTACCCCAATTTATTTAGTCATTCTATCAAAGAATATTCTCTTGCTGTTTTTTGAGGCCCGTATCAAAGGTGATGCAGACTAGGAACAGAAAATCCTTAGCATGTTTTGAATCACTTCCCCCCTGTGCCACCACTATGCAGTCTCCACATATCTATTATTGGAACTTTGTATATTCAAGGGAAAAGGTCAGCAATTTCTTTTTTCTGTAAAGGACTAGATAGAAAATATTTTAGGCTCTTGCTGGTCATACGGTCTGTCCCAACTACTGAACTCTGTTGTTCTAGCACAAAAGCAGCCACAAAAAATATGTAGATGGATGAGTATGGCAGTATTCCAATAAAACTTTCTTATTAAAAAAAAGATTTCGTTATTTCAATGAGAGAGAGAGTGAAGGGAGAGGAGCAGAGGGAGAGAGAAACTCAAGCAGACTTTGCACTGAGCATGGAGCCCAATGTGGGGCTCCATCTCACTACCCTGAGATCAGACCTGAGCTGAAACCAAGAGTCAGATGCCAAACCGACTATGCCACTCAGGCGCCCCCCCCAATAAACCTTTCTTTATAAAATAGGCAGCTGGCTGGGTTCATTCCACTGACTGTCCTTTCCCAAACTCTGCTCTAGTTCGTCTGAATTCCTGTAGCCGTGTCCAGAATTGTGGCCACATGTGCATCGGTAGTATCTCATTTCTTTCTCATTACCTTATTTCCCGTGCTTATCTCTCCCTATGCCCACCCCCCCCCCAGTTCCTGAACCAGTGTGGCTCAAAGCAAGAATTACTATCAGTAGCCACAGCTCCAGCAGCAAGTACGGGATAGGAGTAAGGCCTGGTGCTAAGAAGCCTAAGAATTACTGATGAAGTTGGGGAATATAAGTGAGGTTTNGCCTGATGTGGGGCTCGAACCCATAACGCCGGGATCACGCCCTGAGCCGAAGGCAGACGCTTAACCGCTGTGCCACCCAGGCGCCCCATAATGGTGGTTTATTAAAGCACGGGGACAGGACCTGTGGGCAGAAGGAGCTGCTGCCCCGGGGTTGTGAGGAATGGCCTATTTTATACCCTCAAGTGGGGAGGGGGCTTGGGATAGCCTAAGTCTCTAAGGAATTTTGGAAGCAAGGTCTCCAGGACCTTGAGGGGGCTAGCTACTGTTGGGAAAGGGTCATTTATTACCGTCTAATAAAACCTCAGTCATGAGACCCTTCAGATGTATATCGGTGGGCCATATGCTTGGGGGATGATTGCCAACACGTATCTTGGCGGGGGGGGGCGGTTAGAGATAAAGAAAGTTTCCAAAGGAATTTTTATA
>NC_048238.1:84394330-84623260 GCF_002007445.2 Ailuropoda melanoleuca | reverse complement strand
CAGCTTGCCTTCTGTTCCCTCATCATTTCCCCCCTGAACAATTTTGACCCTTAAATCTTTAAGGTTGTTGAAGGTGGAAGGTCTCATCTTCTGTAACTTCTTCCTGCTGAATAGGGGCGTAGAGATGTCCCTACCTATGGGTCAACATCGGTCAGTTGGGAAACATACAGGGGAGTTATGAAAGGGGAGGCAGCCAAATCCAACGTGGACAACATCTCCTTGAGTAGAAGGGATTATCTGTTAGCTGGAAGTTACCGCGGTGAAGGAGTCTTTGCACTGGGCAGGGAGACATCACATGACAAAACAAGGTTAATATTATAAGGAGAAAGAGAGGTCTGAACAAAAGACCTTTGATAGTTGACCTTTGATAATTTTCCTCCAGTCCAGGAGTTTAAAACAATCACTAAAGGAAAGAGATCATTTAAAGTGCCAATTTAAGTATTTTTGTCAGTTAGAAAACCAGAAGTATTTTGTGGTAATCTGGACTGTATACACAACATTGTTTTTATGCTACCACATATTTCACCTTGTATAGCAGTTAAAAACATCTAACATCACTCTATTCTATAGAGTATCACTTAGGGCTTTGACCATGTATTCAAGAGTTTCCATGTGCCAAACAACTCAACGTGCTCCAGTCTCAAAGAGGTAAAAAAGATAGATGCTAGGTGGTCATACCAGTGAGACACAGAACATGTCCACCATGGTTTTAAATTTGGAAGGTTGGCTGGGTTGGTAACGGTTTTAATAATGCATCCATGCATCCAGGCAAAACCCAGAGTACAGTGGCTTATCCAGCAAGGAGGAAGCTATGGACACAGGTTAAGTTGCAGAGCCACTGGGTCCCAGCCAGGAGCCAGTCATATAACACTGGGCCTCCTTGAACTGCAGTCAGGATTGCAAGGGCTACTTGGTTTTGGAGGGCCATACATGCAATGATTTCAGGCCCCTATTTGATTGGGGAGTTATGGCTTGATAATAATCCCCTTTTCTTCCCCAAATTGCACCATGAGCATGGAGGATCAGGGAAATATATTTGAAGTCAGTATAAATATTTTTAAGGCTTTTGCCAATTGCAAAGCACAGGTGGGTGCTGTTAATTCTGCTTTGAGGGCAGACATGTTTGCTGATAGGGCTTTGACCTCAACAGTCTTGAGTTAGACTTGACTATAACATACCCAGTTTTTCTTACCCCTCTTTTCCATGAAACTGTTACCATTGATGTACCAATTGTCCTCTGTATTTTCAATAGGGACATCTTAAATCTGGTTGACTAGAATAGACAAGATCAGTAACCTCTGAACAGTTATGCTCTATAGAAGTACAATGGTCAGGTCCAGGCTTACCTTAAACCAGGTAGCTGGGTTTAAAGTCTGACAGGTTTTAAGTATTATTTCGGGTGTACCTATAAGCATAGCCTGGTATTTAATAAGCCGGCTTCCCATCACCCATTGGTGGCTTTTGGTCTCTAAAACATTCTGGACCTGATATGAAGTCATTACAGTCAGAGACTGTCCCATGGTGAGCTTCGAGGCTCCTTTTTACCAGGAGGGCTGTTGTCTGCTCGGCTAAAGCCTCTCCTTGTAATTGTACATCTGTAGAGGTGGCTTCTAGGATTAAATGTAACTATGCAGGATGAAAGCATTAAGAAGCCTTCTTTGTTTGAGGTCTAGCCTTAATATCTTAACAAGGAATCACTGGCGAGTGGGGGAGAAGACTTGTCAAGAGATAAAGGCATCCCCAAGTCATCATCCAGTCCAGTCACAAGGAAAGTGGGGTCATCCATTATCTCCACAAGCCCATAGTTAACCCTATGGAGTGGGGTATGCTCTGGCTTTTAGGGAATGATTTCATCATCCCAGCCACATTGGTCAAGGTGATAGCTGAGTTATACAATCATTGGGGAATCTATCTTATTTCCCAGTTGTTCAAATAATTAATTATATGCCCATGGGGTCCTGTTATTAGCCCCATAGAATAAAAAGCATGAAGATTATCTACACATGAGCTATTTGTATAGGAATAGAAAAAAGCTATTTCTCTTAAGTTTACCTCAAGTTGTCTAGCTTAAGCAAACATTTAAGGACGATCAGATCTAGAATTTAACATCCACAAAGGTGGGTTATTTAAACATAATTTTTCTCTCTAAAATAACCCTCATTTCCAGAGATAGCCAAATCAGGACTAATTTGTTTGCAAAACAAGTCCAGTTTTAACAAACTTGGACTAATTATTTACATAAGTTCAGCAAGAATAGTGACTGATCGCTTAGATCTTTTAGAATCTGCTTTGCTGGAACTTTTGTAAGGAGTCTCCAGGTTGAACTTTAATAGCCTCTCCAGGCCAGAAGCCAAGGCAAGTACTTGCCATCAGACGTGCCTGCGATACCTGTAGATTTGGGAGGATTCCTCTCCATGAGGTCCCCAAAGTATCCTGAGGTTCCTGCACCTGCCAGGAAGTGACATTCTTTACTCACCTGGTGAGGACGCTGGGAACTCTGTAACCAAGGTATCAGACCATTTCCAGGGGATTTATGGCTCCAGGTTTCATAAAGTCAACCTTAGTTCCTGAAAGCTGTTCGGTCATATCTGATTCTATGCATGTCTCTCAAATATGACATTCCAGTCAAAGCCTTATGGTAAAATAACCAGTGTTTCCAATGGTGTCCTGTTACAAGGAGAACAATACTTATTGAACTTATGCAAATGATTGTGATGGCCATGGAAGAAAGAATACTTACTGAGACCTTTTTAATCTCAGAGGGTTCAGGTAGAGAGAAAAGTTAAATAATTTGCTTTATTATTATTGCTGTATATCACTGATGTCTTAAGAGAAAGTTTCCTCAATCTGGAAGAGTAAACATTAGAGAACCAGTAATGTTTTAAGCAAGAGTCACAACACTATAATCTTTTAGTTAATTTAGTCCTATGTTACTAATTCTTGTTTAGTTTGAATGCGGCTTTAGTTAGTTCTGGAAATTTTTTACCCATTTCAGTTTTAGGATTCTATAAAGATATCAAAAACCTGTATCTGTCCTAAAAGTCCTTTATATGAACTTCCTTGAAGATGAAACTCATTTTGCAAGACAATAAGAAAAATTATAAATAACAAAAACACAGAATGGACATGGTTAGTAACTGATGAGTTTACAGCATAGCTGGCAAGGAAGTCAGGTTCCTTCTGTGACACACAACACTTCGATAGCCAGAAAAGAGTGATGACAACCTTATATTAAAACATTAAAATTTTAGGAATTGCATATTATCTCTAGAATAGTTACAGCATTTACCCAAATGTAACCTAAGGCTTATCATTTGTTTAACAGTGCTGCCAGAGTAACTCAGCATACCAAAGAAAAAGGCCTAATGAGTTAAAGAGACTTCATGTACAATTTAAATCTTGGTAAAGTTTGTTAAAACCTTAAAATTATAGCACAAGCCTGAATAGGATTACAGATTACAAAACTATTTTTATTTAACCAAGGTGACAATACGAGATTTGAAGGCAAATATGTAGGGTTCTATAGTTGCCAGCAAAACTTAGATTAATACAGAGAAGTTTTAACTAAGTGATTGAAGACCTGTTAATGACAAAACATAGGAACTTTGTTTTCTGGGCAAAGAGAAAACTGTTTACATTTTCTTATCCAGAGCAGATGAACAATTCAAGAAACCTTTGTCTTTCTGAACAGAGAGAAAGCAGACATAGATCTTATACCACTGTATCTTAAAAATCCATTCATTTCACTCTTAGTCGTTTCTGACCACACCTAAAATTCCTTCTACAACTTTCTTTTGCACTCAGAATTTATCCCATGCCATCTTTCCAAACAACCATCTTATTTAGGACAAAATTGCCCTCTTTTACCTTCAACAAAAATGTGTTCCCATTCCTTATCCTTCTTACGTATCTCCTACTTTTCTACATACAGAGTTGCTTCCCTTATTTCCATCAGCCTTCATTACGTTTAGTAGAGTTTCGCATATTTTTTTTTTTAGAAATCGTAGTCTCCAGTGAAAACTAAGTAGTAACCAACTGTGAACTGTTACACCAGAATTCTTTAGATGGCAAATTTATGAATCAATTAAGCACAAAACATGTTTACCAACAGATTTATATATCTTTAGTTCTTTTGCAATAAGTAGTCAAAAGCACAAACCTACATCCAGTACTCAATGCTTCAGCACTGTATCCTATTTGGAAAAAGACCTAGATAGCCAACGAATTTAATCCTATTTACCATCCAAGCAATAAAGATTCAGGTTACCGAAGACTTCGAAAGCTATTTCAACAATTACCCATGAAAACTTTGAGACAATCATTTTAGTCATATTTTTACTGACAACTCACAATGGCGGTAACACAAGTTTGTTTGACCTTCAGTAAACCTCGATAGAATAAAAGTTTTACATTTAGTGCCGATAAGTTTAAAGACAGGTCTATCTTAACTAAACCAACAAACTTGACTTAGTTTAAATACTGAATTACGTTCCACCTGGGCCCACCCCATTTTCAGTTTTTACCTGAGACACAGGTGGGGAAATCTGGAGTGGGGTAACGTTAGGTCCAGGGGGTGCTCTTCTTCGCTCCTTGATGGTGAGGGCAGGAGGAGCCATGGTGCCAGAGGCACGAGGATGGTACAGAAGCCAGTTGTGCCGGCCACACCCCAGGTGGTGTAGAAAGAAGGAGGAGGGGGAGACAGAGGAGACAAAGTGCTGCCAGAAGGCAGAGAAAGGGTTCCCGGTTTTCGAGCTCACCAGCTCCAACAGGAGCAGACGCCATGTTTTCCCGCCAACAAGGGGGAATAGGCAGTCCATGTCGGGCCAGAGAAGACAGAATTTCCCCAAAACAAAGGGAGTTTCGGCAGCTGCTTGGGAATATTCCTTAAAGATCCTGTCCCAAGGGAGACTAACCAGGTGGCTCCAGTTATAGCCATTAACCCGGGAAATGAGTGAGGGAGAAGCCCCCACATCTGTTAGAAGGAACAGTGATAGAGAAGAGAGTCAAGAGTCCCCTTTGCGTGGGATGGCCTGTGTTTCCTCCAGCAACCTGGGTTTACTCGGAGGCGGCCTATTTAGATAATTATCATCCAATATGTCAGGAGAGTGTTTACTAGCTGACCAATCCGGGCAAACACATTCTGCAAGAGGCCCTTATGTCAGGGTCCTGGTGTAGAGCAATGAAGGCCTAGGTACGAGCAATGAAAGTACCCTAGGTCTATCTGCTCGGTTCCTTACAGAAGAGATCTAACCAATAGATCCCACTGAGGCCGAGCAGTGTTACAGGAGCTCAGGGCTTTCCTAAATTTTGCAATCCGAATTGTTTCCAATGGGTTAGAAGGCACTCCAAGGGAGAGTCCTTGGGAATCGAAGAAGCAGCCTATTGAGGCCATGCACAGAAAAGTAAAGAAGGTCCATTACCAAATCCCCCCCGACTCCCAGCAGAAGAGCCTGATGTGGGGCTCAATCCCACAACGCCGGGATCACGCCCTGAGCCGAAGGCAGACGCTCAACCACTGTGCCACCCAGGCGCCCCAAGAACCAGCTGTTTTTAACCCATGGAGAAGACTAGAAAAGTTTTACAAGGGGAAATTACCTAATTTTGTAGCCTAAGTAATTAGTAGAGGACATTGACAGAAAACAGTAAAGACAGAAGTCCATCAGGGTCTAAGCGACATTCCAACACAGGTGGTCCTTACAGCCAGCTTCCCTGGGAAACGGTCCCCAGTTGGGTTGTAATTCCACTGGGTACTGGTTTTCAGCAGGCTCCGAGGGGAGGTCCCGCGGCCAGAAGCATCTAGACCAGCAATGTGAGGGGATCGCATTAGATCCATCAGGAGGAAACCTCACACGGGAGTCTTAAGATTGACAGCTGTGCTAGTCACTTAGGCGGCTGTCCCATGCCCAAGACAGACAACTTTGTATAAGGACAGCAGTAAAGAGGGGGCATCAAGTTTCTGGGTCTTATTACCATCCCGGCCAGGGTACTAACTTCCAGCCAAAAGGCAGGCCTTTTCCTCCCCATAGAGTAGCCATGGGCTAGAGGACTACAGCCTGAGCAGTCGGCATGAAAGTGTTCCAATAAGACCGTACTCCTTGAAGAGCTCCAGAAAGGAGAGTAAAAGAGGAGAAGGGAAAGTACTCACCAGTTTTGCACCGAAGCTCAATGCCCCACGTTCGGGCGCCATTATGATGAAGTTGGGGAATATAAGTGAGGNCCCCCCCCCCAGTTCCTGAACCAGTGTGGCTCAAAGCAAGAATTACTATCAGTAGCCACAGCTCCAGCAGCAAGTACGGGATAGGAGTAAGGCCTGGTGCTAAGAAGCCTAAGAATTACTGATGAAGTTGGGGAATATAAGTGAGGTTCAGTGGGGTGAAGTCCGGAGCCGACGACCGAGAAAGAATTCTTGAGACGTCTTTGGTGCATAATGGTGGTTTATTAAAGCACGGGGACAGGACCTGTGGGCAGAAGGAGCTGCTGCCCCGGGGTTGTGAGGAATGGCCTATTTTATACCCTCAAGTGGGAAGGGGGCTAGGGATAGCCTAAGTCTCTAAGGAATTTTGGAAGCAAGGTCTCCAGGACCTTGAGGGGGCTAGCTACTGTTGGGAAAGGGTCATTTATTACCATCTAATAAAACCTCAGTCATGAGACCCTTCAGATGTATATCGGTGGGCCATATGCTTGGGGGATGATTGCCAACACGTATCTTGGGGGGGGGGGGGGCGGTTAGAGATAAAGAAAGTTTCCAAAGGAATTTTTATACATTAAAGTAGACTTACAGGGTCTTGGTGGAGGGGAGGGGATCAGGCCAGGACTGCCTTTTGCCCTTAGCGAAGTATTAATGTCCAGGCAGCTGAGTTCCTAGAGGAATGTCACCATGCCTGTTTCAAGGACTTGTCAATGGGCTGTAGGTAGTAAGGACTGTTTCTTTGTCCTTTAGGGCAGCCAGGAGTGCCTGAGGAATGTCCCATACATCCCATGGTGGAGGGGGGCGTTGCAGGGTGTCCTTCTGCTTTGTCTTCAGCTTGCCTTCCGTTCCCTCATCATTACTGTATCAGATTTGAGACTGGGATGCTGCCTTGATTTCCCTCCTTAACACTCCAGGGGGTTTGGTTAGGACAAAGGATTCCCTGAGAACTTGTTTCCTTGCAGATCCTAAATAAGTCTTCATCTTTCTCATCTTCAGGATTTAAACCTGCACCTGTTTTCCTTCTTTGTGCCCCCTGCCCCCTCCCACTCTTCTTGCCGGTTAATTCCCACTTACCCTCACAGGTTTAAATGGAATTACTTTCTCTGGAAGCTATTATTTTCTCCGGAAGCTATTTTGTAACGCCCCACCCCCACCTTTTCTCTACCCCACCCCACCTTCCTAGGCTGTGCAGGTGTCTCTCTGTGTTCTTACAGCAGCTTTTATCACTCTGTCCTCTAATTGTCTGCCTCACCCACTAGACCAATTGAGAACTGTTTGAGGTCAAGGGTTGTCTCTGTATGCTCAGTGACTGGATCCCTAACAGGTCCTCGGGCAAGGCATGTTCAGTGTTTGTCTGGATTTGGCTGGGAGAGGGAGCTAGTTTCTGCCTCTGGTGAAGATCACCCATTGGCTGAGCGTCACAGAGAATGGACTGATTCTGATTCTCTAGAACCAAACTGCTACTGTCTCCTTGAATGTGCATTGCTTGCTGCTGGGTCCTGCCTGAACTGAATCCAAGCTTGGTCTCCTATTGGGCACCATGATTTGGCTCATCTCAATAAAGAAGTAATATTTTTATTCCTCTTTTTTTTCCTTCTGGTGAGTGGGGCCCTGAACATCTTTTCCTAACTTGTCTATTACTTGAGACAATTTTATGGCATGTCTCCTTACTAAGCTGGAAATTATGGGAAGTACCATATTTGGGCTTACAGAAAAAGTGGGTTTGGTTTAAGTCTGTGTGCTTTGTGTCTTTGGCAAATCGTTTTAACTTCCTTCCCTGAGCCTGCTTCTCATCTGTAAAATGGGGATGGCACCTGACCTATCTAGTAGTGTGGTTATGAGGAGAAAATAAGATTGTGTGTGAAAGTGCTTTGAAAAACTGTAAAATCAACCACAAATGGAATTTTGTATTAGTTCTGTATTCCCTTATGACATCTAGCACCATGCCTTGCCCAGAGTAGTTGCTCAATACATTTTTGTTGAATGACCAAATGAATTGGCAAGAAAAATAATGCTATTGGTGGGAATAAAGGACACTTAATGGAACCAGGAAAACAGATCACTTGGCAATAGAAACATCCATATGGTGAATAGTTCAGAGTTAGGCATTTATAGATAGCCCCAAATCTACATTCCCAATGTCTGGTCTTTGTTTTGCTTATAAAAATATTTAAATTTCTTTGAATAAGCTTTTGGCAGCTGAGATAAACTTGACTACATCTTAAATATGCAGTCATCACAAAGCAGGATTGGCCCCAGGCAATACTGTAAGGTCAGCAAAATGTACTCTCAGAAATCTTTGCTCCCTTGATGGTAACGTTACCCCCCCCCAACTCCCATTGCCAGGCCTAGTCCTAGTTCTGTTTACCTCCAGGCACTTAGGACTTTTGTATTATCCTTTCTTCAAGGAGCATTTACCTGAAAGGGTCAGGAACTGAGTCTCCCTGGCTAATTTGCATTTGAAAAAAGGAGTCCTGGAGAAGGAGACTATTTTTATCAAAAGGAATGAATAAATAATTGTGAAATTTCAGGCATTAAAGAGTACAAGGGCTTATCAGCTTCATTCCAATCATGATGGTACTTAGTTCACCTACAGCTGGGGTCTCAATTTTGGAGGTATGTAATTCACCCCAAGAGCTTTTTAGAAATAATGGTAATTGAGGCCCTACTCACAGAGATTCTAATTGAGTTGGACTAGTTTCAAACCTGGGCAAAGGTGTTTTTTTTCTTTAAAGTCCCCAGGCAATTCTGTTGTTTATTTGGAGTTGGGAACTACTGATTTAAACCTAAAATGGCCTTGCTCTTGAGAAAAAGAAAAGCCAACTGCCGTTGGAAGATCAAATCATAAAGCAGGGTGGGAGGGACTGTGAGAGTCATTGATAAAGTGAAGGGAAGGTTAAAAATAGGCCCAGCAACTCCACAATGAGCAAGTGCTTGGCAGCACCAAAGAAGTAATCTGTGGCTGATCTAGTTCTCCACCCCAAACCCCCAGGGAAAATGGCCTGGCCCTAACTGTTAGTCCTTAAATCAGCTTTCCGGATGGTTCACAGGTACAACTGTAGGTAAAATCTCTGAGATAAGGGGCTAAGTCTTCAAATGTTTGATGTACCCAAGTCAGTAAGTCTTTGGTTGATATTTTATGAAGAAGATAAATGATTTTGTTAAAAATATGAGATCTATGTTATTTATTTACATTGTACTGAGCACCACGGGTTTAGCATTTGTTATCAAGTTCCTTGCTTTAAACTCTAGGATGGGCAAAGAGTGAATTCACATCGTGTAGTTGGATCATCTTTGCTTAAGCTTTGACCTCCTCAGCCTTTCCTAGCCGCCCCTTGCTGTTGATAGCATCACAAGGCCCTTATTATGATGTAATGCTGGCTACCTCACCACTGCTTGGTTTGCCTTTTCTGTATTTCCCTGCTTCAAAGATGATCCTTCAGAAAGGCAGATAGGGAATATGGACTACCTTTTACCCACCAGTTGTGTTTTCTAGACACATTCCTAAGCAATGCTTGCTGCAGAAACATTTTTAGTATTCTCCTAAGCAAGCAGTATCTCCTCTATTTAAGGAAAATCCCACCCATGGATAACAAGGCTTTCGTGTCTATCCACTAACAAGGCCCTGCTCTGAGATGTCTGGAGAAGACTCAGAATCAAGCACCTTGGGGAATCCCCCTGATCAAAAAAAGGAAACAGGTCACACTCTTTTTTAGAGACATAACTGCTGAAATAGGGGAAGGGACATGAGAAAAACTAGTCCTGTCTTTGTATTTCTTCCTTTGTGTGTATATTTACCTTTATAAATAGCTACAGATTTATTTTATTTGCTTAAAAGAATACCAATAATAACTATACTTCATCTGGCAGCACTGTAAAGTTTAATTAATGTTTCTAAGGTATGAGTTGAACTCACAAGATGAAAGATTCTATATATGGAATATATGTTAAGTGCCCAATCTGGTTTAGTCTGATAATGGCCATAATTGTATGGTGTCCTACATTGCATGTCTTGATTATTGTGGTTTCAGTGAGTTCAACCTTGAGAAATGTATTTTAATGTTGAGAATCTGTTTAACGTTGGTTGGCAAATGTTTAGGTGTATGGAATATATATGCTTATGTTTTGATTAGCCCAATTATTTGATTCTTGATTTAAAAGATGATTTACAAAGAAGCATGGAAAGTTTTTCTTCTTTTTAAATTGGTCCAAGGGTCCAAGAAAGCACAAAGTTCTGGCCTTCACACATCATATAGTAATATCTAAGTTGGTTTGTGCCACAAAATCTAAATGTTAAACTAAAAAATCATTGTTAAAATTACATATCCATATTAAGATATGCTAAATATGTGAGGATTGACCTGGCACAAAATAAAATAAGGTTGTTAGGATATCAAAAGGAAGATTACTATTAGTCACCAAGATAAAAAAGAAAAATATTTTTTCCACAAAACTCATTTAAGGATACTTCATGGAAAACTTAAATAGTAAGTTAGACTATTAGGTCATTCAAAGTGAACTAGCACTGAAGAGCCAAGGATCTGTGCTTTTAGAGCCAACATGTAACTTGGAAGACTGAAGGGCTTAGATAATCATGTCAGATTGGGAGCTATTATTATTAGAATGTGGTTGAATATTAACAAGACTCAGCTATGTTTTATGTTAGTATAAAAGTTTATCATTGAATGGCAAAAGCAGTTTTCTGTCTTTATGTCCGTTCCCTTTCAGCTGTACTGATATTTGTAATTTTAAAAATAGCTAGCCCTTTCATATACCCTTTAAGAAATATAATTACACGAATTAGAACAAGCCCCATTTTTCTGGTCTGGAGAAGTCTTTGGTTAAATTGCCAATCCTTCTAGAAAAGGTATCAATTTGAGCCATTATCAGCTGGCCCATCCATACACCCTTCTAAGGAATATAACTATACAAATTAGAACAACCTTGTTCATTAAATCTGGAAAATTAGCCAGTTAATCCTCCCCTGTAAAGACATGGTGTTATTTTATTCTCGTTCAATGAGATATTCAATTCAATAAGTATTTTCTCTGCATTTACAGTTATTCAGCATCGTGTGAAATATGAGACACAATAAAGGAGGATGTTTTAGGGTACTTTCCTTTGCTTTAAGAGTTTACAGTCTCATTTCAGGCAGCAAGAACAAAATGGTACATTCAAAACATATAGGAGTCCATCTTCCCCCCTTTTCAGCGTCTACTGCAGTTCTCTGTGGCCCTAGGGCCTAAGTTCCGTTAGAGCCTTGCTCTCGGCCAATTGTCATCAAACAGCACAAAGCCATAGTGGCTCAAGGTGGTACCTCTTTCTAGGAGGATTTGCATTTTAACCAAAGACTTTTGAAGACCTAAAAATTTAAAAATAAATACATAAATAAAACGTGGGTTTGTCTAAACAGCTAGAAAATGGATTTATTCTTAGAGTTCTGATTTGTCTATCTCAAACTATACAATACAAACTGCTTTACACCACCCACCATCCTGTTACTTGCCTGCTTTTAAAAGCCCAGCTTGTTCCCTCCTCTCCTTGCTATCTACTCTAGGCTACAGGGTAGACCAGATTTTTGGCTTTGTGTGCCAGAGGGAAGGAAAAATTCTTCCTCTACCCTTCAAGGTCTTCCATCTGATTACAAATTAAATTTACATGAGACAGATTAATAGGAGAAAAAACCCAAAGTTTTATTATGTGGGCACAGAGGACCAATAACAAAATTGAGACCCCAAGAAATGACTAAGACAGGCAGTTTTTATACATTTTAGACAATGAGACAACAAATTTGTGAGGGATTGACAGGATAAACAGGTGATTGGGAGCTTTACTTAGTAGGGAATTCTAAGCAGAATTTAGATTGAGGTACATTAGAAAAATGTTTCTTCAGCTTTCTCGGCTTTAAAGTCTCTGTCTCTGGTGATATGGATTTTTTTTTTCTACATCTTAGTACAGGGAGGATATTTTCCTTTTTCTTTTCCTTTTTTAAAGATTTTATTTATTCACAAGCGAGAGGGAGGCAGAGGGAGAGGGAGAAGCAGGCTCCCCGATGAGCAGGGAGCCCGATGTGGGACCAATCCCAGGACCCCAGGATCGTGACCTGAGCCCAAGGCAGACGTTTCACTGACTGAGCCACCCAGGCGCCCGAGGGAGGATATTTTTCTTATGCGAAATTTGTTTCTTGCTTTCAGGGGGACAGCAGAGGGTCTTCCTGTCCTTGCAACAGTTGCTTCCTAAGTAGCTTCAATTCAAAATAATCAATATGCCATTGTGTTACATTTTGGGCCACCTGCCCTTGGCCACCTACCCAGGCACTCTTGAGCCTCATTTTCCTTACTTCCAACTAGACATCTTACTTTTCAGCTTCACTGCACTCTCTGTATTCCCATAAACAGGCCCTTTCACAACTCCCTGCGTTGCCCATCTCTGCTCCCCAGAATGCCTTTCACCTTCTCCCTTCCTGTCTTTTTGGCAATTCCCACTTTGGGACCCAGCATAAACAACTCCTCTGTGAAACTGACTATTCCAAAATACCTCCAAATCTCTTGATTCACCTGTTTCCATAGCACTTTGTACATTTGTTATAGAACTGTTGCAGAAATTAGTTTTGAAACTGTCTTCCCCTACTGGCTTCTCAATGGCAGGAACCTGGCATAGTGTGTGGCATAAAGTCTTTTCAGTACATGTTTGTTGAATGTTTCTGCAGTTAGAATGATCAACAGGTTGGCAGATCTAGTTTATTTGACATTGTGCTGCCCCCCCATCCCCTCGGGTTAAATAAAAACTCCCAGCAGAAAATTTACAAGGTTTATTGTTGCTAATTTAACCAAATTTAGAGGTTTGTTCTTATAAGTAATCCATTTGAAATCTGAGCTTGTGGAATACATTGGTAGAAAGCATTGATTTTTGCCAATGTCATTCTCCTAAAATGTGTTCTTCGAAACAGTGTTATGAACTGAGATTTGGTAAAAGTGGCTATATTTTAGTCTGTAAATTGCTGGACTGATGACGGGGGAGATCGGGGTTGGGCTTGGTACTGGGAACTGTGTTGTGTATGTGTGTGTTGGGGGGAGGTGTTAGTTAGCTTCCTGTTTCTTGGGCCTTAGAATGCACCCTTAACTCTGGCCAGCCATCTTAGAAAATGCTCCTGTTAGGAAGGTAAAAAGATTTGCTGCTACGTTATTGAGAAAGGTATCAAAACTCAGGGCCAGGGGTGTCCTTGCCATAAAAAAAATAATGTGTAGCTCAACCGAAGCAAAACTCGTTTTCTTAGTATCTAGGATCTTTTCCTTTCCTATTTTAACATCATGACATTTCTCCATAGCACCAGGCATAATGCCATAATTATGTTTTCCTTCATTTCGGGTTACTCCCCTAGCCTTGCAACCCCTCCTTATTCCTTTATCTCTTTCAAAGTTTCCATTCTCGGCTCCCTAACTTTTTACTCCNTTTTTTTTTTTTTTTTTTTTTTTTTTTTTTTTTTTTTTTTTTTTTTTTTTTTTTTTTTTTTTTTTTTTTTTCTCTCACTCAAATCCTGCGGACCTGGGGGCTTCGGGATCTGGGCGCTATGAAAAGTGTCTGCCCAGTCACTTCCGGTAAGGGCGCTGCAGCGCGAAGCTCCCCGCGGGACCGTTAAGGAGGGGGTGGGAGTTACCAGCGGGCCGGGGGAGGAGAGTGCTGCCAGGGAAGGGGAGCGGGAGAGGGAGGGGGAAGGACAGCGAGAGCGAGCGAAGGATCACAAGCGTCTTGGGCCCCCGCCCCTTCCCCGCCGCCTCCCCTGGAGCCGGCTCCCCCGCCCCCCGGGCGCCTGCAGTGCTTCTCTCCACCCCCCGCTCCCGAGGACAGTCACCGCCCCTCCTTCGCCGCCCGGAAGTGGCGCCATCTTTAGCCTCTTGTGCTATTGACAATAACAAGCCCTGGTTCCCCCTTCCCCCTTCCCCCAACCACGGCATCTCCCCTCCCAGAGAGAGGGAGAAAAGGAGGAGGAGCTGCAGCCTCACAGACTCACTGAGTCGCTCCTGCAGAAAGGGGGGAGAGAGACCGAAAAGCAGGGGAGGGGGACGGCACAGCCGTTTACCTGTCTGCCTCCTCATTCGCTCTCCCCCCTCGTTCTGCTCACTCCTGGTGTCAGCCTATCCGCCTTCCCAAACCCTCCCATTCCCCCGGTGTAGCCCCCCCTTCACTTTCCTTCTCGTCCTCTGTGTTTCTCCTCTCTTTCTTCCCTTCCCCCTCTAGCATTGCCACCTTCTCTCCTACACGCACGCAGGCATATAAACGTAGGTTTTTGATGCTCCTCTGCCTGTTGACCCCGCTATTTTCATGTTTCCAACAGGTTTTTCTTCCCCCAATCCCTCAGCTGCTGCTGCTGCTCAGGAGGTCAGATCTGCCACTGATGGTAATACCAGCACCACTCCGCCCACCTCTGCCAAGAAGAGAAAGTTAAACAGCAGCAGCAGTAGCAGCAGTAACAGTAGTAACGAGAGAGAAGACTTTGATTCCACCTCTTCCTCTTCTTCCACTCCTCCTTTACAACCCAGGGATTCGGCATCCCCTTCAACCTCGTCCTTCTGCCTGGGGGTTTCAGTGGCTACTTCCAGCCACGTACCGATACAGAAGAAGCTGCGTTTTGAAGACACCCTGGAGTTTGTAGGGTTTGATGCGAAGATGGCTGAGGAATCCTCCTCCTCTTCCTCCTCTTCCTCACCAACTGCTGCAACATCTCAGCAGCAGCAACTTAAAAATAAGAGTATATTAATCTCTTCTGTGGCTTCGGTGCATCACGCAAACGGCCTAGCCAAATCTTCTACCACCACTTCTAGCTTTGCTAACAGCAAGCCTGGCTCTGCTAAGAAGTTAGTGATCAAGAACTTTAAAGGTAACCAAGGCCAAAATCCATAATCACCTACTAAGGATTTGACACTTGAGCGGTCACGTGCTCTATTTATGTTAATATATTAAACAGTATAGAGGTGGCCTAATGTTCTATGCATAATCAATGAGGTGGAGGGAGGTCCTTTTTTTGGGTGGAGGGTTCATTTTCCGGGGGTGGTTAGTATTCTTGTGCTGAAGCATACACCGAGTGTTACTGTGCAGTATTTTGATGTCTGGCTCAGCTTATATCTAATCTGTTATTCATTATAACATTGACAATCGGTATGATTGATCTGGATTATACAGGTGAGAAATTTGTATTCTGAAGAGGTTTATTTATTTCAGGTGCATAGTGAGCCTTGGCACTGCTGGGATTTTTATTTTTATGCTTCAGTAGGCCACATTCTCTAGTCCCTAGAAATGCAGGTAGCAATGGTGATCTTTTCATGCTCAATGATGATTTATAGTTAGATTTATCATGTTGGATACTATATTCCTGAAACTCATTGTGGAAGCAGTATTTGGAGAAAAATATTTGTGATATCTGCATTTCTTCCAAAGGTAGGGTTTGGAAGTGAAAAATACTGTATATACAGAAGTAGTAACTCTGTGTACCACTAGTCTAAAGATAGGAACAATTACTACATCTATTTTTTTTTTAAGTACTGACCTGCAGCTTTTAGGAAAATTTGTTCCTTTTATGTTTGAGATAGGTGATTGAGAGTACTCTGAATGCATTGATGTATATAAAATCAACAGTTTTTTAAAACATAATTGAGCTGAATTACTTTTTTCTGTTGACTGTGTTTCTATTTTTCTGACTTGGTTTTTCAGCATCCTTAACTGGTGGGTGATAGATGTTAAGATGCTTATTAAATGGAGAAGTAAATGAATGAACTGAAGTAATATTTACCAGATAAGTGCCTTGTGGCTAAATATTAGTATTGAGAAAATTAGATTCTCAATACTTGTGTTTTCAACATCAGTGTGGAAATCAGGAATATGCTCTATTTTGTTTAAAGCAGAGGGTTATAGTGTTTATTTTTAACCTTCTCTTTTTTTCCTGTCACTCCTCTCCGATCCCCAGGTTCTTAAGAGTGTTGTAATCTTTCTGATTTAATAGTAGACCTTTCTGAAGTAAATGTGAATTGTAATTGACTAATGTGTTCACTGTTCCACTCAAAGTATATCAATTTAATAGCCAAGAATTTTTAAAGAAATGAGCTATGATCCTAATTTCATTCGCATACTGGTTTCTGAGATTTTGTTTGTTTGGGTTTTTCTTTCCCTCTTAAACTAAAAACATATCATGAAGGTATTAGGATGTTTTAATTTAAAAAAAATACTCATTGCTGGTCAGTGAAGTTTAAAGCCTGGGTGAAGATAGTCCTTTCCATTCTGAAAATGCTACATAGGTTCTGGAGTCATTTGGATGTTTTAATTTTTTTAAATTTCACTCTGCTCATAGATGTAGTTTAATTAAAACCTGAGTCAAGATGTTGCTCTCCATTTGTAGATGGTCCATAGATGTGAGGATCAAACAGACTTGGATTAGAATCCCAGTTTTGCCATTGATTAGCTTTGATGACCTTGGGCAACCCTTACTAAATGAGTTTTCTCGGTTGCAAGATAGGGATAAAACCTTCCTTAGAGCATTGTTAGGGAGATTAAGATGTTTGTAAAGTACCTTGTGCATAGTAGACATTGAGTATTTTAAATCTCAGGTGCAAAATTCACGTTAACTGATTTAGGTTTTACGTATGATGGAATAAGATCAGGATTGTTATTTTTTATCTGTGATGCTTGAATTTTTATTTTTTGAAGCAATACAGTCAATTGAAAAAAAGAAAAACCTCACCTTTAATTTTAATAGGTGAGTCAAAATGAATTAAACAGTATTCTGGCATTTCAAATTTTATTCTTTAAGCTAAGCCTAGATACAGTAGCTACTTTAATATTTAGATGTAATTATTACAAAAATCACAATTTACCCTTAAAAAGCAGTAATACTATTATTGTACTTTAATGGATCTTTCCATTACTATATGCCATATATTCTGATATCAGCCTTGTACATATTATCTAGATAAGCCTAAATTACCAGAGAACTACACGGATGAAACATGGCAGAAACTGAAAGAAGCGGTGGAAGCTATCCAGAATAGTACTTCGATTAAGTACAATTTAGAAGAACTCTATCAGGTATGTATTAATGTGGATAACCAGATTTTGCTAGCATAAATTGAGGTGGTACGTATATGGATTTTACTTTGAAATGAGCCCTTATGTAGACTTTTGGTTTCCTTCTAATGAAAATTTCTTGATTAATTTATGCACTCTGTTTTATAATCAGACTACATATTCTGACATACTCTGACATTCTGACAAACTGTGAGTACAGTCATATTGGTATATATTGGGTTTATCTTGACCCTTCTGATTAGGATTTACAGTGAGGAGTATCTTGGTATAATCAAGGTTTTACCTATAATGGAATCCTGCAACCCGGATCCCAAAGACGATTTCTGGTGACAAGTCATTCTGTTATGGTACTTCTTGCTAAGTGGTGTTACTTGCCTGTAGGAAAGGCCTCAAGAAATGCAGATATTCTCTGTTTACTTTTTTCTTCCTCCTTATTAGTAGGCTTTTGCCATTTCTCTTTCTTGCTCTTTATGGTTGTTTTATTTTCTGGACTACAAGACAGTCCTTAGCCAAAAAATGAGGTTCAGGTTGTAGTCCAGTGACTTGGTCTGAGATTCAGGTTTGTTTCTTTTGCTTAACAAATGGGTCTATACTTGAAGTGTTTAGTTTAAATATACTATTAATAGCAATTACTGATTTAGACTACTTACTACCATGGTATTTTGCCCTACTGTATTTTTTTAAAAGATTTTATTTATTAGAGAGAGCGCATTCACCAGCGGGGGTAGAGGGGGGAAGCAGAGGGAGAGGGAGAAGCAGACTCCCTGCTGAGCAGGGAGCCCAATGTGGGGCTTGATCCCAGGACCCTGAGATCTTGACCTGAGCCGAAGGCAGATGCTTAATTGAACTACCCAGGGGCCCCTGCCCTACTGTATTTTTGACACAACCACTTCAAGAAGTTACTTTCCATTATAGCATAAGCAGTTTCATATAAAAAAATACTTCAGAGTCCCAATAGCTTGTGCTTTTTTTTTAAGATTTATTTTAGAGAGTAAGGCCATGTGCGATTGAGCAGGGAGGAGGACAGAAGGAGAGAGAATTTCAAGCAGGCTCTGTGCTGAGTGTAGAGCTGGACTCGGGGTCGTGATGACCCCAAGATCATGACCGAGCCAAAACTAAGAGTCAGGTGCTTAACCAGCTGTGCCACCCAGGCACCCTTTTGTGTTTTTCATATTGATAAGTACCTTGTAAGAAATTAAGTTGGTTTGATTTATCAGAATTTGTTGTTTTTAACTATTCATTTTAGTTGCAGAGGTGGTATGGTAATGGACAAACTGTGGATTAGGAGTCGGAAGACAATTTGGGATCTTCTTTTGGTGGCTATTACCTTTCTGATCTTGAGCAAGAAACTAGACCTCCCTCAGCTTCAGTTTCCTCCCCTGTAAAATAGGGGAAAGAATACTTGTCCTATCTACCTCACGGGGTTGCCTCTAAGAATCAAATAGATGTGAAAAACACCTTGAAGCACTATGTTATAGAAAATAAGATGATGTTATCACTACTAAAGCTCTTTCATAAGTCACAGTGTGGCTTTTTCACTTGTAGTAAGTCAATTAAGATCACCAGTTTCTGTTGCTGTGAGAATCAGTGCATGCAAAACACTCGGAACAATGCCCAACACATAAGAATAATGTTAGACAATATAATCTTTATAACACTATGTGTCAGGTAGTAACAGTACTAAGCTATTAAGGAGAAGCCCACCTTACTTGGCTATGTTGCTATATTACATATGTGGCTCCTGAGTTGTACGGTAATAAAAGTAGAATTACGGAATTAAGAGTTGGAAAGGCCATAAGATCATGTAGTCCAATAGCTTTTCTTCATATAGTGCAGGTGGTCCTCTACAAATTAGGTTTATCATTTATTATCTTTTAAGCATTATAGAAACCCTTTGTGAAGTAGACAGGGTAGTAGTTAATATTCCTCTGTTGATGAGGAAACTGAGTCTCAGGGAAGTTAAATAATGTGCCCAGATTCAAACTGAGATGCCCAGGTTTCAAGTCCAGCGCACCTTCACTGCTATGCTTCTTCAGTAATACACCACAGCACTTAGAGTACCTCTGTGGTGTAGTGTAGAGGCAAATAGATTGACTTTAAGGAAAAAAACTATCCTCAAAGAAGCTAATTTTTTCATTTGTGTATATATATGGTGTTTATTTGGATATGGTGGTATAGTATACAGCATCTTTAGTTTCAATAAAATTATATGTTTTATATTTATAGCATATTGATTGTGATTGTTAATGAACCCTATTTACTTTACCTTGAATATTTTTCTAGAGCTTTTGGGTTCAAAAATATTTTTCCTGATAAATTGATTCTGTTAAATTCTTTTATGTTTCAAGAGTTCATAGTTACATTTTTTGTTTTAATTTTCTTCTACTTCAGAATTATTACCTGCTATTGTTCAGTTGGATTTCTTCAGCCTAAAGTCAGTGTTACAACTTTTTACTCTCCACTTTTCACAGTACTTTACTGTTTCTGCTGTAATAAATTCAAAAGCATTTGTTTCTAGCTCTTTTGGTGTTTTTGACCTTAATTTTATAAATGCTCCTTTGGATTATTCTCAGAAAGTTTATTTTGAGATGTTCAAGTTCAAAAAAGAAATAAAAAGATAAGCGAGTAAAATTATTTCTTACCATCTGGATTTCAGGTGCTTGTTTAATTTTGACTGGTTGAAATGTAAATTAAAAGTACTCTCCTAAAGAGGGGGTAGGGGAGAGAAATGGCAAAAAAAAAAAGTACTCTCTTAACTCTCCTAAAATTGAAACTATAGAAGTATGTAGTATACCAAACAAAAGTTCACCAAACTCCTCATTCCCCCATCCTACCCTCTGTCTCTGAAGTAAACGCTTATTTGGCATATGTCTATGCAGAACTTTTTTCTGTGCATGCAAAACCGTTATGTTTTAAATCTTAAGCATGGAAGTCCCTAGTGTGGATTGCATGTACTGCCTCCCTAAGTTTTTAATTTCTAGAAAAGAACATGTGGTTCTGAGTCCATTTGCAAGAAACAAAATGTCTTTTAAAAGTGATTTTAAATGAGAGTTGTACTTGAGTTTAAAAAATTCTCTTTCCTAGACAACCTTGAAATCCAAAGTGTGAGGCAGTGGTTAATGTTGCTTTGGTTTGGGGGGATTTTTGTTTGTTTGTTTGCTTGTTTTTGATTGACTACAGATAGTATGGTTAAGTGCACTGACTTTTGAGTTGATCAGCCTGCCTTAGATGAGAGATCTGCCACTCATAACTTTAGGCAAGTTACTTCTCTAAGCCTTATTTTCCTCATTTGTAAAATGGGAAGACCAACATTACCTACATGGCGGGGTTGTTGAGCTGTAAGCAAAATACTGCAAAAACTACTTAGTACAATGTCTGCTACTTATTGGTGTCATCGATGATGATGATGACGACAATAAATGAATCTTTTAAAAAGATACCTTTATTTTAAGATTATGTTTTATTATACAGCTCTAAAGCCACACATGTTTTAAGATTCTAAATCCACACTGGGCCAAAACAGCTGGCTGATAAATAGATTACATTCCAAATATGTGTCAGTAGACACCATTAGCCAAATTGAAAAAATAGTAGAAAAAGAGAGGAACTCTCTAGGAACAGTGTGCTTTACTTCTCAAGAATGTGTCTTGTTTTTTTACATGTGGTATCTTATAATCGTTGGAATTTTGGGTATTGTAAATAATGGGATTATTTTCCTCATGTTGTCAGCCTTTGTATAAGTAGCTGTGTAGTGTTTTTAAATCAGCTACCTTTTTTTGGAGCCGGCTGGTTGTTTATATATGAAAGTATAACATTTATTCTTAAGATAAATGTCTAGCTATTTTCTTTGAAGGCAAGCCTAGTCCATACTTTAATTCTGATGAAAATAATTTTATTTATTATTAATAATGGGAACTCATTTTGGTTAGCTTTTTGTGAAATAATTCTTAAATAATGAACTTTTCTAGTAATGCTTCATTTATCAAGTAGATGACCATAAGACTGGAAGCAAATACTGGTCCATCTCAATATAGGTTATTACCCATTGTAAAATCTGGTTGTTTAAGCAGTTAGAGGTTACAGAAGAGCAGTTAGATTCTTAGCAGAGATGACTTAGCTTTTGTCTTCTATATATATTTTTAAAGATTTTATTTATTTGAGAGAAAGAGAGTAAGTGAGAGAGAGCATAAGCCAGGGGGGAGAGACAGAGGGAGAAGCAGACTCCCCGCTGAGCAGGGAGCCCAGTGCGGGGCTCCATGTGGGGCTTGATCCCAGAACTCAGGACCAGGACCTGAGCGGAAGGCAGAGGCTCAAGGACTGAGCCACCCAGGTTCACCTTTTGTATTCTGTATTGACGAGTAGCTAATTGTGTTCTGTGTAAGGTTATTTAATTGTTGTCACTCTTGATGTTAAGTCTGTCATATTATGTATTGCTTCTCTCTTTATTGAGTTAGTACTCAGTATTATCCCTGCAATTTATAAAGCTGCAACTAGAACTTCAGTCTTTGGTAATTTTAGTCTTTTTAAACCCTTTTTACTAGATGAAAAAGAAAAATTAGATTTCATGTCTGGCTTCCTTTCTGCGAGTTCTTAGTTGTTGATATATTTCAAGTATCTTGTTTCAACCATTTTTACAAAATGTAAAAAGATAATTTAGATTTTATTACTGTATCAGTTCTTGGAAACTTTGTGTTGTGCTTTCCTTTCTTTAAACGTATGGTTTGAAAAATAAGACCCAACCCATTAGGCCAATGACCAGAATTATCTCTCTGGGTGTCTGTTACTGTTAAGTCAGGAAAATTTCTAGATTTTCTCCCTTATGTTTAATTATGTTTGTAGTCTTTGTTTTTTATTCTTATTTTAATTCTCTTCATGTTTTTATTCTAGACTTACTGCTCACCCTTATTTCCGTTTCCTTGTCCCAGATGCAATCTTTTGTGCCTTTGCTGTTTCTTAAATCCTGTATTCCTCAAAGCATCAAATTTCAGGAACTATAGTTTTATATTTCATTTGCTACGTGTTTACATTTCTTTGGAGTGCATGGTTTTGTTTGTATCAAACATGTTTCTTGATGTGACGTGTATGGATTTTAGTGGGGCGAGTAGGGACTGGGATTTAAAGAAATAAAGGTTAGAACCTTGCTGGAATGTTTCTATTTTATATCTGATTACCTTCAAAAAGGATTTAAGGCAGCATATTTTACCAGTAATGATTGGGAGCTTGAGTAAAAAGAAAGTTTTATTTAAGAGACTTATAATACTATGTAGAGTCTGTTTGATAAAAATAGTTGCATGTGAAGTGAGATATAAAATAATACTTAATACATTTCTAATAGTGCATTTCAAAGATCTGGAATAAAATAGAGCTTATCCCAAAGTTTTAAGTAGTGATTTAACACCTTCCTATTCATGTTTCTATCCCAGCACCTAACAGGGTACAGAGTACTTACTTAGTAAACACTCAGTCCTTGTTGAATCAGTTACTGCTTCCTTTGTGCAAAGCTGGACAGATGCCAGGGGATATAGAGATCACTTAGGCCTTGCCCCTTAGGTACTTATATTCTAGTAGGTTCATGAAATTAGAAGTTTGTGACCAGCATTTTTTAATTTATTTTTTATTTTTTTAAGATTTTATTTATTTATTTGACAGAGCACACAAGCAGGGGGAGCTGCAGAGAGAGAGGGAGAATCAAGCTCCCCACTGAGCAGAGAGCCTGATGTGGTGCTGTGTCCCAGGACCCTGGGATCATGACTCGAGCCAAAGGCAAATGCTTAAACAACTGAGCCACCCAGGCACCCCAATGACCAGCATTTTTTAAAAGACAAAATAGAAAATAATTGGAGAACATCACACATAGTAATGATAAGTGTAGTTTCATGAAGATTTTGTTTTAATTACATAAATTTATTTTACATACAATGGATTGTGACATAAGATGTATTTCTTGCTGTGGCTTGTCAAAAATTTTTGGAAGCCCCTGTTTTAAGCACACATGACTGCTCCAAACAAACCTTGCTTTAAAAAGTAAGGAAAGCAGAATGTTTAGATCATGGTGTGTATGGAAGATTATATACAGACATAAGACTACTAAAATAGTAAAATTGGGCCTTGAATGCCATGCTGAAAAGTGTGGTGGTGGAGAAGATAGAAAGGGTTTATTGGGTGAGGTAATATTTAAGTTTTTTGAGTACTTAATATATTCATCTGGTTCAAAGCCCAAAAAGTATTACAGAGTATGTAGTGAAAAGTTTCACTTCCATCCTATCCTCTACCCTCCTCCCCTCCAGCTAGTTCCTTTATCCACAAACATTATTAGTTTGGGGAGTATCTTCTTCCAGCAGTGTTTTATGTATGTAAAAACAACTATGTGTGTTTTTATTTATTTTGTCTTTTTTACATAAATGATACTAGACCATGCACCACATGGTTCAGTCCTTTGTATTTAAAAAAATTTTTTTTAAGATTTTATTTATTTGACAGAGATACAGCGAAAGAGGGAACACAAGCAGGGAGAGCAGCAGAGGGAGAGGGAGAAGCAGGCTTCCCACTGAGCAGGGAGCCCGATGTGGGGCTCGATCCCAGGATCCTGGGATCATGACCTGAGCTGAAGGCAGACGCTTAACGACAGTCACCCAGGTGCCCCAGTCCTTTGTATTTTTTTAAAAGATTTTTTTAAGAATTTATTTTTGAGGGACAGCTACGTGGCTCAGTCAGTGAAGCAGTTGCCTTCTGCTCATGTCATGATCCCAGGGTCCTGGGATCGAGTGCTGCATCGGGCTCCTTGTTCAGCAGGGAGCCTGCTTCTCCCTCTCCCTCTGCCTGCTACTCCCTCTCCTTGTGCTCTTTCTCTCTCTGTCAAATAGATAAATCTTTAAAAAAAAAAAGAATTTATTTTTGAATAATTGCTACACCCAACACATGGCTTAAACCCACAACCCCAAGATCAAGAGTCACATGCTCTGCTGAGTGAGCCAGTCAGGTGCCCCAGCCCTCTCTATTTTTTTATACCTATTATGGAATTTCTCCATAACAGTACTTGAGGAGCTAGATGAAAGGTTGTTAAGGAAGGGAAATTACTAGATCTGGTCTATATATGTTAAGAAGCAGTCAAGGCTAACTAAAGAAGCAGAGTGTTCTGTTCCAATTTGACCTTCAAGACTCACCTTAGATGCTCCCTTTCCTGCTTTTCTTAACCTCTGACATCTTAAGTAATTCTCCAACTAAACATGGAGGAGAGTGTATGCATATGAAGCCCAGCTTAATTCTCTATTTCTCAGTATTCCCACTAGCTCTTCATTTTCCTCTGGTCTTTGGGATTCCAGCTTTTTACTGCTGTTCAGGAAGCCTTCCCTGACTTGCTCTAGTCCTAAAGAGGCTGAGATAATTTAGATTTTATTACTGTATCAGTTCTTGGAAACTTTGTTTCTATGCTTATTCTCATCTTAGCACCTAATGCAGTGTTTTGTAATTCTGTGTTTTCTGGTTAGTTTTCTCCTTACACTATAAGCCCCTTCTATGTGCAGCACACATTGCTAGTTGTAAGTACATTAGTTTTTCTAATATTTACCATATTGCCTGGTTTAAACCCCGAAAAAGCATTAAAAGAATATGTGGAAACATGAACAAGCACGTAGTCTCTTTTTCTCATTAAGGAGAATTGGGGGATGGAGTATACACAAATAGGTATAGTATTTTTAAAAAGGTATAGTATTTACTCAGTGACGAATCAGTGTGTTATGATTGATGATAGTGCCAGGTGATGCAGTTAAGGAAAGCTTATTGGAAGAGGTGGGACCCAGTTGAGTAGTAAGGGAATATGGTATCTTTTGTGAGAAGATAAATAAAGAGAAACACAGCAGAAGGGAATGGGAGAAATAGGACTTGGAGAAGTACTGGAAGTGGGAAATGTGGATAAGATGAAGTACAAAGACAGAATCCAAGCAGGGAAATGAGAAATGCTGAGAAAATGAGTCATTCAAGAGGAACATGAGATACAATGAGAAAAATACTAAAGAAGGAAGGGGAAGAGTCCATAGAGAACCAATGTGAACAGAACGGCTCATGAAATAAGCATAAATAAACCCTTTAGGTCTTTGTGGCCTAATCCAAGGCCCCACGGAATGTGGCCAGAGGAGAATCAGCTTTCTTACTCCTCCTTAGCTACTGGATCTAATTGGCCTGCTGTTTCCTGGTGAGGTGCAGTGACTTTCCTGCAATGATAGAAGTGGTTTTCTTTCAGCTTTCTTTTCATTTGCTAATTTATTTACTGGACCTGCATGCTGGGAATGTGACTTCCAAGTACGTATTCATAAAATTACACTCCAACCTACAGAACTTGGATCCTCCCTTAGAGTCAATTTTAATGGATTTTCTGCCTTTTGTTCTGGTGAGGAAGGAATCCTGGTGTTAATACTTAAGTCATTATTAGTTGGAATTGTAGATTAAATCAGAGTTCATCCAAAGAGTTTACCATGCCTATTGTTTTAAATTTGAAAGTCTTTGATACACATAGCAAGAAACTCACAGAAATCTGAAGTTTGTCCTTTTGGGATCTGAGTATAAAAGAAGACCAATTCAACTATTAGAATGAAGTAAAAATAGTCATTTCTGTTGTAATTAATGTTTACTTAATTGTGCAAATTTTAAAGCCTCTGTAATTAAATATTCATAAACAAATATTAGAGAAAAATACTTGGTGTTTGCATCATGCTCATTATAATACTGCTAGCAATTATCCATTGTTCTGTTCAGGAAAACCAAAGAAAGTAAAAGTTTTAATGCAGTGGTGGTCAGACTGCCCAATCCATCTGATAAACAATTGGTGAAACTGTTTTTTAAACTCAAAATGAAATTCTGCTTATGAAAATAATTAACATTTTTAAAAACAAGACAGCATTTATATGTAGTCATTGTTATAAATTGGATGTCTCTGCAGGGTAGAACTTGGCTTGATTCCCTCCATCCTTAACCTGAACAGCCATAATAAATATATTAGTGGGTTTTTTTTTTTGGTACATAGATGATGAAAAAGTTCACTAGCATTCATATTTTGTTACTTTGTGTTTTAAATAGATGAATAGATGTTTGTGTTTTAAATAGATGAATAATCAATAACCCCATTTTCTCCTTAAGCGAGTATGTGTTTAATCTTGCAGGCTGTAGAAAATCTCTGTTCCTACAAGATTTCTGCAAACTTGTACAAACAGCTGAGACAGATTTGTGAAGATCACATCAAAGCACAGATTCATCAGTTCAGAGAATATCCTTTTAAAAACCAAAAATACTGTATTTTTATCTGTTCCCTCCTTTCTTATCCCTCACTATTTAACCCAACTTGAGATGGAATGACTGTGTTTTGTAGAGTTGTTACTATTCCTATGTTTCTGGAGAAAGAAGAAATGAGTTTTTGAATTTTCAGCTTTAATTAGGTTCCAAGTCTACATTGTGATGTTAGTGCAAATAAGATGTCCTTATTTCTTTACTCTTTTTGTCCTAATAAATGTCCATGTAAGGAAAAATAATCTTCTAAGGGAAATCATAAACAACATAATGCTCACTTATGTGTAAGACTTGTTCTAAAAGGTATTTAGTGGGACCTAAAACTTTTTTATAGTTTAAGAAATAGCATTTTTTTTCTATAATTAAGTGCTATTTAGTTTAGTGTTTTTTTTTTTAAGATTTTATTTATTTGCCAGAGAGAGAACACAAGCAGGGGGAGCAGCAGGCAGAGGGAGAAGCAGGCTCCCCGCTGAGCAAGGACCCTGATGTGGGACTCGGTCCCAGGACCCTGGGATCATGACCCAAGCTGAAGGCAGGCATCTAACTGACTGAACCACCCAGGGGTCCCTATTTTTATTTAGTGTGTAATACTCCATATTTAATCAAATATGCTCTTACATTGCTTATGTTACTTGTACTAAGCACATAAAAATATCCTTGACATATTTCATGGATTCATTGGATAGTGTTCTTTTTCTAAAGAAAATTGATAGATGCTGGCAAAATCATTGCAGACAAATGGTAAGCTGGAAAAATTATTATGTTTCAGCTAAATATTATAGTTAAATGAATTCCTTCAAATATGTGGATGTTAGTTTTAAAAGCTTTGCATTGGGGGGGATTGTCTCGATATCTGCTCTTACTCTGAATTGAATGCTAATTTTGGTTTTCTATTTTAAAACTGCAAGTTATAGGGAAACCACCATTTTAGAATGACTTGCACCTTAGGATCATTTTTATTTTTGTTACATTTAACCAAAAAGTATCTCATTTTAAAAAAAGTTACATTTTTGTCTGTTAGTCTTGATGGATGTCCCACCCACCTGCGTGATTGCCTGTGAAGGTGCCTGATGGTCCTGCATTTTAGTTCATTCAGATCACCACCTTTTCCTTTCTCCCTAATCTGGTATTTATTTTATAACTTATATTCTGCAAACTAAAAATCTTAAAATCCTCCTACCCAAAACCACACATATACAATTTAGGTCAGTTTCACCCTGAATGAGCTCTGTTACTGAGGAGGAATTGTATGTATGTCCCCTTAATTCCCTGTTTTTATTTTCAGTTACATCTCAAGTTGCAGAGAAGTCATAGGACCATTTTAAGTGTCCGTTTTCTAGAAACTACAGCGAGGATTAAGACAATAGAATAGTTTAATAAAAATGGTATGGGCGTATTCTCAGGTAGATTTCTTTATCTGTATGTAGTAGTCTAGTTTATATATAAAAGTAAACCCTGCAATTTTATTATTTTATCAAGAGCAAATGTTTCAGCTTAACAAAATCTAAAAATCGATTTCTTTTTTGTTGGCAGATCATGATCAGGAGTATTTTTCTGTTTCTGGATAGAACTTATGTTCTACAGAATTCAATGCTACCCTCCATTTGGTAAGGATGCCAGAAAAAAATTGTTACAAATCATAGTCAAATCTTAGTTACACTAAAGGAAAGAGAGTGATACTGTGAATATTCTCCTAAAAACTCAAATTTGGCTTCTAGACTTGTATTTATAGCAGTTTTACCTTCTTAATTATGTTTTGCCTGTTCTAATACTGGAGATAACTAACATTCTCTGAGCGTATAACTTAATGAAGAAGTTTTTTTGTTAGCCAAGGGGATTAAAGTTTGCTCTGGACTGTCTAGGAGTGTGCATTATTTTGTTGCTTATCAAGAGTTTGCTCATTCATTATCTGTTAACATTGCTATGGAAAATTCCACATATACACGAAAATAGAATAGTATAATGAGCTCTTTCCCCACCTTATGCCTAGCATCTACCTACAGCAATTACCAGAGTTTACTGATTTTTGAGTACTGAAGCCAGATGACAAATGACCAGTTAAGCCTTCATTACCAGTACAGTGAAAGCCATTTTGTCTTTGAACTAATTTTGTCTCTTGATTTGACCAAGGAAGAAATCCACCAAAGGAAATAATACAACAAAACTTAGTTATGGAGGAAGACAGGAATTTAGCTTCAGTTCTCATTAAAGACTAAATGAGTTTCCTGTATGCTTTAACTCTAATAATATTGTGTAAAATTAAACGTGTGGATTTTATCTTTTTACAATTGCAGCTTCAAATCTGGACCCTAATTAACATGTGGTGAGAAGTTAAGCAGGCCTCTCTAGAACTGGTATTGTTGTCGTTTAATTTTGATTCTATATATTTTTTTATTTTAGGGACATGGGACTGGAGTTATTTAGGGCTCATATTATAAGTGATCAGAAAGTCCAGAATAAGACAATTGATGGCATTCTTCTCTTGATTGAGAGGGAAAGGAATGGTGAAGCAATTGATAGAAGTTTACTCCGAAGCCTTTTAAGCATGCTCTCTGATTTGCAAGTAAGTTAACTTCACTTAAGAGATGATTGCTATTCCTAGTTTGATGTTTAAAAACCAAATTCAGTGCTGTTCACGTAGAGGACATTTAATAAATATTTATTGAATAAATGAACTCCTTTATTTTGATCCCTCCTTCCAGATTTATCAGGATTCTTTTGAACAACGATTTTTGGAAGAAACTAACCGGCTCTATGCAGCTGAAGGCCAAAAATTAATGCAGGAAAGAGAGGTATTTAAAAATCATGATTAATAAATCCACTGTGTCTCACAATAGACCTTACATTCTAGAACATAAGCTGCCCTTTGCATTTATCTTCCCAACATTGTGATGCTTTTTTCTCACTTAGGTGCTCCTTTCTTTTCTCTCTTCTTAAAGGCCAGAATTCTGGATCATAAACTACCTATAATTTTACATAAAATTCAACCCTGTCACATTTGACAGGGCTGCTCCCGGGATCTTTTGGACTTTACATTTTCTGAATGGTTTATGGGGAGGAAAACAATAATATAAAAAACTGTCTTTGTAGGTTCCTGAATATCTTCATCATGTTAACAAACGTCTAGAAGAAGAAGCAGACAGACTTATTACTTACTTAGATCAGACCACCCAGTAAGTATTATATGCTCAGCCTAATAGACTTTAACCAGTAGTGTTGAATCACTTAAGGCACTTTGTGTCCCCAAACCTATTAGTACCTATTTTCAGGTGTGATTTGAGATTTTTAACAATTGTTTTCCTGATGTAAACTTCATTTTCCCCAGTTAATTAGATTTAATAAATCTAATATGTGTATGTGTTTAAGTAATTTAAAAATAATATTTATTATTAGAGGGGTGCCTGGCTGGTTCATTTATTAGAGCATGTGACTCTTGATCTCAGGGTCATGAGTTCAAGTCCCACACTGGGTGTAGAGCTTACTTTGTAAAAAAAAAAAAAATGAAAAAAAATAGTGTTAGAAGCTGATGTGATCTTTGAAATCTTAAGACTGATTAAAATTCAGTAGATGTTAGGAGGAGAAACTGTTTCTGTGCTTTCCTAAATATTACCAACCAAGGAGTTCCTGTAAGCAGCATAGACAACTGCCTTCCTAATAAAAGCAGAAAAACTTGGAAAAAGCCAGCCACAGCAAGACCATGGAAATATTTATTTAGTGATGTAAATCAGATTCTGAAATAATGCACTTTTCTTTCTTATGGTGTGAGTAACTCTGAGCACCAATACATTTAAACATAGGATAGGAATATTGAAATTAACATAAAACAAGCTATTTGAGGGGTGCTTGGGTGGCTCAGTCAGTTAAGCGTCCCAACTCTTGATTTTGGCTCAGGTCATATATAATCTCAGAGTTGTGAGATGGAACCCTGAGTCGGGCTCAGGCGCTGGGCGTGGAGCCTGCTTGGGATTCTTTCTCTCCCTCTCCCCCCCCATCTCTCTATTTTTTTTTTTAAAGATTTACTCACCCGTTTTAGAGAGAGAGAGCTGGGAGAGAAGGTGAGAGCAAATCCCAAGCATACTCCCCTCTGAGTGTGGAGCCTGATGTGGGCTCAATTCCACAAGCCCGACCTCATGACCTGAGCTGAAATCAAGTCAGACACCTAACTGACTGAGCCACCCAGGCATCCCGTTGCTCTCTTTCTTTAAAAAAAAAAAAAAGCACCAGCAAGCTATTTGTCCTCCACTCCCAAAGGCTTTAAAGTTTCAGCAAAGTCAAATGTCAGTAATTCTAAACCTTTTTTCCTTGTAGGAAGTCATTAATTGCTACTGTAGAAAAACAGCTTCTAGGTGAACACTTAACAGCAATTCTTCAGAAAGGTAATTGACCAGTTTATAAAGAGATCACTTTTAAAATGGTAGCGGCAAATAAGTAAAAAAAAATTTCTCAAAGATTACCCTCTTAAGAAGTTTGAGACTTTGTGGCTGCTTTTCTGAGGATGGACATAACCCTTTTTCCCTATTTATCATGGTAAACTTTGAGGAGGTGCTTCTTGGCTTAACTTAAAGGTATAGGAACTGAGAATGAGAGGGGTCCACTAACACCAGTAAAAAAAAAACAAAAAAAACAGTGGGAATGTGGGAATTCTTGACTTAATTTATAAGATTATGGTAGGGAAAAGAATTTCTTTTTACACTAAAGTGTATTTGTTCATAGCATATAAAACCAAGCACTTCTACTAATCCCAAGTGATCTTAAGGGTAAACCCTGAATTTTACTTTGACAGTGCCAGAAATAGACAAAAGCCTTACCTTTCTCTCGAGCCATCTTTTCTTTTATATAAAATGGATATATTTTAGAACTTTAATGCAGTTACATTATTAGTTCATTCTGAAAATCAAATATATTAGTATCTTATTCAAATTTGGCCTATTAATGCATGGTTTTTGAAATACTACAGACCATATCCAATACTCTGAAATACAGTTTTGTATACTAATTAGTGCCAGACGTAATATGGCTACTGCACATATGAGTGAGTTATTTATAATGTGTATTTAAGTAAATCAGTTTTTGCAAATTGGTTTATACATCTGATCTACCGTGCTAAATGGCACAAATCATTACAGAATTGTTTTTATATTTATATAAACTAAAGTTCCCTATATTTAGTTTTCATTTGGAAAGGAGATTTATTTATTTGAATTTAATAGAAAACAAATCTTTATATTAAAATTCATAGATTAGTAATAGTTTAGACCAGTATCACAATAATAATTTAACTGAATTTTCATTAAAATGTCTGGCATTTTTGTTCACTGTCTTTAATGCCAAAATGTTTGAAATTTCAGGTTTAAATAGCCTCCTTGATGAAAACCGAATTCAAGACTTATCTCTCCTGTATCAGCTCTTCAGTAGAGTTCGAGGTGGAGTTCAGGTTCTCTTACAACAGTGGATTGAATACATTAAGGTATTAACAATTAACTTGTAGTTTTTTTCTCTTATGTCTTAAATCTATACACTCAGAGTACACATCAGCAAGCATTTCTTACTTGTTAGACTCAGTTTTTTTTTAAGTAATAGGAGTTTTGAGGCCAGTCAACCAGAGAATGATAGCTGTGTAACAGATCAACAGTAAAAGTTATCTTCTTGACATCTGATGGGATTTCTAGCACCAATATTTAGAATAGTGAATGTGGGGGGAAAAAGAGGACTTTTTGGGGGCCCAAAATTTCTTTCCTTTCTTCACTTTTACAGTGAAGCCAGATTGCCGTTTAAAAAAAAAACTGAAACCTGACTTCTTTAAAAGTAGGGACAAGAGCCTAGAGGCTTATAATAATACCCCATTATGATACTGTATACCCAGTGGATCATTCCTTATTTTGTGATTATAGATGAATGGTTATCAGTCTGGATGTTTTATCACTTTATTTTTTTTTCCTGACTTTGAAAACAGCTTTATTTTATTTTAATATTTTGAAATTTAAAAATATGTGTACCTACTTAAAATATGATTTGGGAATTGTTTTCTTCAGAGATAATTCAATTTTAAAATGTGGTCATTTTTGTTTTTTAGGCATTTGGCAGCACTATTGTAATTAATCCTGAAAAAGATAAAACCATGGTTCAAGAATTGCTGGATTTTAAAGATAAGGTTGACCATATAATTGATATTTGCTTTCTGAAAAATGAAAAATTTATCAATGCCATGAAAGAAGCATTTGAAACGTTCATTAACAAAAGACCAAACAAACCTGCTGAACTTATAGGTATTTTTCCAGTCTTTTTTTTTTCTGGCTATTTAGTGTTCTTTTATTCATAGAATTTCAGTCAATTTGACTTTGACGAGGTTGTGTAGTTTATTAACACATTTATGTGGGGTTGCTTAGGTGGTAGTTTCTAAGAACCAGATATAAGGAATAAGTCCTTCAACAATAGTAATTCTTCTAATCCATGAAAACGATGTATTTTTCCATTTATTTTTGTATCTTCAAGGTAAAGAACATCTCAAGTTCACATGTCAAACATAACATTCTTTCTTTGTAAGAACCCTATTTATTCCTATTTATACTAAGTTGGATATCTGTTTTCTAAGCCTATAGCAATTTAGAGGTGGGGCAGGGTGCTACGTCTAGAGGCCCACCCTTAGTGCTACAAGAGAGGGTAGCAAGAAATTACAGTTGCTAGAGAGAAAGGAAAAATGTCCAGGACAAAAATAAGCTTAATAATCTGGGCCCACTTACTGTAAGGCTGTGGTATACAGCAGTGTTTCTCAGATTTCCCTACCAAATTACCCTTTAATGTCAGAAGGAGAGGTACCCTATGATAAAGGTCTAGGGTCTTCTGCCAGAAGGATGAAATTTCGTTGGTCTGCTACTTACCCTTTAATTTTTTGGCAAATTTTGCCTTTTACTCTGTGATGTGTCTGTTTTTTTTTTTTATAATAAGTAGTATTTAAGATTGCTTAACATCAGTGTAAAATGGACACCCAGGATGTGCCAGGTCTTTCAGTGGCTCTTTTTTTCTGAAATATAATTGACATACAATATTACATGAGTTGCAGATGTACAACGTAGTGATTCAGTGTTTGTATACAAACATTGTGAAATGGTCACCACAGTAAGCCATCTGTCCCCTTACAAAGTTACTACAATATTTATGGACTGTATTCCCTATGCTGTACATTATATCCCTGTGACTTATTTTATAACTGAATTTGTACTTCTTTATCCCCTTCACCCATTTTGGCACCCCAACCCCTTCCCTCTGGCAATCACCAATCTGTTCTCTGTATTTGAGTCTGAATTTTGTTTTGTTTTATTTTTTAGATTCCACATATAAGTGAAATCACACGGTATTTGTCTTGTTTCTCTGTCTTCTTTTCACGTAGCATAAAACCCTTAAGATCCATGTTCTCACAAAAGGCAAGATTTCATTCTTTTTATGACTGAGTAATATTCCATCAACACACCCACACACACCCTTCATCCATTGATGAACACTTAGGTTGTTTCCCTGTCTTATATATTGTAAATAATGCTGAAGTTAACGTAGGGGTGCATATGTTTTTGAATTAGTGTTTGTATTATCTTTGTAGTATAATTGCTGGATCATATGGTAGCTCTGTTAATTTTTTGAGGAACCTCCATAATGTTTTCCGTGGTGGCTCCACCAATTTGCATACCCACCAACAGCGCACGAGGAATTCCTTTCCTCCACATCTTCACCAACAGATTTTTTGTCTTATTGATACTAGCTATTCTGACAGATGTGAGGTGATATCCCATTATGATTTTGATTTGCATTTCCCTGTTGATTAGTGATATTGAGCATCTTTTCATGTGCTTGTTGGCCATCTGTATGTCTTTGGAAAAAGACATTCAGATCCTTTGCCAATTTTTTAATTGGATTTTTTTGTTACTGAGTTGTATGGGTTCTTTATTTGGGGTATTAACCCCTTATTGGATATATGACTTGCAAATATCTTCATTCCGTCTTTTCCCAAAAAGGTTGCCTTTTCATTTTGTTGATGGGTTTCCTTCTCTGTGCAGAAGCTTTTTAGTTATTTTTGCTTTTGTTTCCCTTGCATTTGGAGTCAGATTCAGAAAAAAAAAACATTGCTAAGACCTGTGTCCAGGAGCCTACAGCGATGTTTTTTCTTCTAGGAGTTTTACAGTTTCAGGTCTTCATCCATCCATTAAAAAGACAGTCAAGTCTCTAATCCATTTTGAGTTCATTTTTCTGTATGGTGTAAGATCATGGTCTAGTTTCATTCTTTTGCATGTGGCTGTCCAGTTTTCCCAATACCATTTATTGAAGAGTCTTTTTTCCCATCGTATATTCTTGCCTCCTTTGGTATAGATTAATTGACCATATAAGCATGGGTTTATTTCTGGGCGCTCTATTCTGTTCCATCGATATGTATGTCTCTCTATACATTAATACCATACTGTTTTGATTACTACTATAGGGTTTTTTTTTTATTTGTTTGGTTTTCTAAATATGGAACGCTTCATGAATTCGCATGTCATCCTTGCAAGGGGCCATGCTAATCTCTGTATCCTCCCAATTTTAGTTATATGTGCTGCTGAAGAGAGCGTTGATTACTTTGGTTTTGTAGTATAGTTTGAAATCAGGGAGCATGATACCTCTGTCTTTGTTCTTCTTTTTCAAGATTAGCTATTTGAGATCTTCTGTGGTTCCATACATATTTTTAAATTACTTGTTACAGTTTTGTGGAAAATGCCTTGGAATTTTGATAGGGATTGCTTTGAATCTGTAGGTTATTTTAGGTAGTATGGACATATTAACAATAGTAATTCTTCTAATCCATGAAAACGATGTATTTTTCCATTTATTTTTGTATCTTCAGTTTCTTTCATCAGTATCTTGTAGTTTTCCCTGTACAGGTCTTTCACCTCCTTGGTTAAATTTATTTTTAGGGGGGTACCTGGATGGCTCAGTCGGTTAAGTGGCTGCCTTTGGCTCAGGTCATGATCTCATGGGTCCTAGGATCGAGCCCTGTGTTGGGGTCCCTGCTCAGTGAGAAGTCTGCTTCTCTCTCTCCCTCTGCCCCTCCCCCTGCTTGTGCTCTGTCTCTCTCTCAAATAAATAGATAAAATCTTTTTTAAAAAGTTTACTTTTAGGTTTTTTATTGTTTATTTTTCAAAAGATTTATTTATTTGAGAGAGAGAGCAAGGGGGAGGGGCAGAGGGAGAGAGAGTCTCAAGCAGACTCCACGTTGAACACAGAGCCCGACATGGAGTTCCATCTTGTGACCCTGAGATCACGACCTGAGCTGAAACCAAGAGTCGGCTGCTTAACCAACTGTGCCACCCAGGTGCCCCGGTATTTTATTCTTTTTGATGCAGTTGTAAATGGGATTGTTTCCTTGAGTTCTCTTTGTGATAGCTCCTTATTAGTATATAGAAACACAACAGACTTTTGTATATTTTGTATTCTGCAACTTTACTGAATTTGTTTATTCTGATAGTTCCCGGTGTAGTCTTTAGGGTTTTCTATGTCTAGTGTTATGTCATGTACAAATAGTGACAGTTTTACTTCTTCCTTTCCACTTTATATGCCTTTTATTTCTTTTCCTTGCCTAATTGCTGTGACTAGACTTCCACTACGATGTTGAATAAGAGTGGTAATAGTGGGTATCCTTGTCTTGTTCCTAATCTTTCAGCTTTTCACTGTTGAGTATGATATTAGCTGTGGGTATGTCATATATGGCCTTTATTTTGTTGAAGTATGTTCCTGCTATACCCACTTTGTTGAGAGTTTTTTATCATAAATGGATGTTGAATTTTGTCAAATGCTTTTTCTATATCTGTTGATGATCATATGATTTTTATCTTTCATTTTGTTACTGTGGTGTAACATGTTGATTGATTTGTGGGTGTTGAATCATCCTTTCAGCCCCAAAATAAATCCCACTTGATCATGGTATATGATCCTTTCAGTGTATTGTTGAATTCAGTTACCACATCCAAGCCCCCCTATCTGTGCTCGCAGGCTATGTGGAAAGTGCAGTGATGGTGTCTGCCAACACCTTGATCTCTAGGGAGCATATTAGCTGTATCTCGCCCCTCCAGCTGATATGCCTCCAGATCAGCAAATGTATTTTTCACATACAGTCTAGGTGCTTTTCAAACTGTGGTTTTTTTTTACTGGGTCTTGGGGTGAGCCAGGCCACAAGAGAGTCCCCCAAGAGGGAATCTCTATTTCCTACAGCACTTTGGGATCCCCGGAAATCAGTTCTGTTGGTTTTTTAAGTCAGATGTTTAGGGGGCTCATCTCTGTGGTACAGATCACTGGGGCCAGGGTGCCTGAAGTAAGGCACCAACCCCTTACTCCTCCAAGAGAAGCACCTGTCTGGTGAAATCTTTCCCTGTTGTGTGTGGCTATACCTACGTTGGCTCTGCCTCTCCCACCCATCTTGGTGTGATCCTTTTATCCTTTGTTGTGGAGAATAGTTCATCTAGTTTTCAGAAGTTTCTCAAAAGGAAATGCTCTGTGTAACTGTAGCTGGGAGTGTGTTCATGGGAGGAGGTGAGTTCAGGCTCTTCCTATGCTGCCGTCTTGGACCTCCTTCCCATCTTCAGTGGCTTTGTTGACTCCAGCATGCTTCTGTATACACTGCCTCCCCCAGGATACCGCTACCCCATTTTAATAAGCATCAGGATAGTGGAAGTGAAAAGTACGTTAGATCGGGAGCCAGAAGGCTTGGGTTTGAGTTCAGGCTCTGGTGTTTATTAGCTCTGTGACATTGAATAAGTCACTTACTGACCTTGACTTTGGAGACTTTAAAAAATGCATGTATACCTCTGAAACATTGAAAAACTCAGTGTATCATACTCCTGTTTCGGTATGTATAGTGCCTAGCACCTTATGGATACCTGTGATCACTAAATATGATCACTAAACAATGAACTTTCCCCCCATTTTAGCTAAGTATGTAGATTCAAAGCTTCGCGCAGGCAACAAAGAAGCTACAGATGAAGAACTTGAAAAAATGTTGGATAAAATTATGATCATATTTAGATTTATCTATGGTAAGTGTTTTTGTTTCAAAATTTTTCTTTTAAAACAGAGTACTCAGCAGAGAAACTATCAAGTATAATCAACCAGGAGGGACTATTTATTTGGGAGTTATTTATTTAAATTTGTATTATGTTTGTTGCATTTAATTCATTAGGGTACTTGAGGAATGTTACTTAATTGCCTTGTGCTTTGTCTTTTCCACTTATTAAGAGCCTTATTTTTGCTGCTTGTTTTAATTTCTATTGATGCTAAAACCACCAGTTGACTAAAGTTTTTTTTAAAGAAAAGTTAATGCAGTCTTAATTCTTTACAACAAAGAACTTTTGAAATTTCCAGCCTAAATATCTACCTCTAATGTCTGTTGCATTTAACGAACGTGGATAAAATGTATAAGTTTAAATAACTTGGAATAATGGTGTGATTTATTAAGCACTTTGGAGCAATTTTGTCAGAACTTTTTATTGGACTCATGAATTGTATTTTATTATTTAACATAGGTAAGGATGTTTTTGAGGCCTTCTATAAGAAAGATTTAGCCAAGCGCCTGTTAGTTGGGAAGAGTGCATCTGTAGATGCTGAAAAATCAATGCTGTCCAAACTTAAACATGGTATGATCATCATTCTTTCTATTCCTTTTCTCCTTTGATTTCTGAGGTAAAATGCTAGCTTAATGTTTACTCTTAAATTGCCTCTTTCATTAATCATTGTTCATATGATGAAAATGTAAATTGAGTAAGCTCATGAGGTTTCCAACCTATTGTACACATCTCTACATATCCAGAGCTGTTGCAGTTTTTTAAAAAATAAAACATTGTTTTTGTTTTTATTAGTTGTATAAATATTTTCCATTTATCTTATGCCTAAATAGTAGATAAGGTTACTACAGGATTAAAGAGTTTGGCTCTGAATTAGTGGGGCATACACTTTGGGGTAAGGATTTTTTCATTCTTGTGAATAGTTACAGATCATATTTCATGCTAAAGTAAGTTTTATATTTCATGTTTTCAATTTTCAATTCTTTGTTTTCACCACTTTAAAATATCATAAATGTGTAAACATCTTTGATAGAATGTGGAGCTGCTTTCACCAGCAAACTTGAAGGAATGTTTAAAGACATGGAACTTTCTAAAGACATCATGATTCAGTTCAAACAGGTAAAAGTGAGTTAAACTCTTAACTTAATTTCTCAGACTTAAATATATTTATCTTCTTGCTGTGATATGCACTGAAGAGGATAAATAGAAACCTATATTTGTTGTAAATACATCATAGGAGCTTAGATGATATTCACGTTAGAGGAAAAAATCACCAACAAAATATATTTGACCTACTTCAGAATTTATTCCTGATATAGATCCAAGGTAACAAAAAACCAGATAAAATGCATTGACTGAAGTCACGACAAGAAAAACTGTAGCTAGATTGTGAGACCAGGGCTGTCACTAGCATCTAATTGCTGTTGGTGATTTGTATGTTCAAAGCTGGCAGTGGGGAGGGAGGAGAGGTGATAGAATGGTTGTATAAGGCCTTTGGGGACATTGTGAATGAAAAGCTAGATCCACAGTTTTGCAGATGTTGGTAGAAGGTGGTTTTGAAATATTTAAGAGCATAGGTAATAGTGATAGCAAATTAGATTTTCCTCTCAGGGTTTTAGTAATGACTTCTTTACCACCATATTGCTGTAGTGGGAACCGAGAATGGACAACACAAGAGAAAGATCAGTAGAATCATGGTCCTATAGTAGTGACAGAATAGGGTTTATCTGCTTTGCTCTTTCCCCTTCTTATTCCTTCCCCACTTCAGGTCACCCCCTGCAGACAGGTAGTGGAGCAAGTGAAAAACTGGAGACTTGGGCTAGCTGGTGGGGTGAGGAATGGGGGTTGCTACAAGGTGTCCCAAGCCACATAGGGGTCTCCAAAGATGGGGACTGCATGTGGTAGGGGGAAAAGAATGGAGAATGAGATTCTACCTATAACAGCCCAGCCATAAGTGAGAAATTAGTTAAGTCAATAATGCCTCTAACAAGGTCACATGATCCTTGTGTGCCATTGTAATAAAATATTATCTAGTACATTTAATATAGGCTTCATTTATAGTCCTTTTATAACAGTTGCCTTTTATCTTAAAGATGGTCAAAGTTTGCATGTAATTTTGTAATGGGGAACTTCTTGAATGGGTCGTTATTATGACATGAAATGTATGCGCTTTCGTTTTTAAGATCTTAGTGTATGTGTTGATCTTATTGTAGTATATGCAGAACCAGAATGTACCTGGGAATATTGAATTAACTGTGAACATCCTGACAATGGGTTATTGGCCAACGTATGTGCCTATGGAAGTCCATTTACCACCAGAGGTAAGAGTTGCCGTTCAGGACTTGAGTTATAAGCATAGAAATAAAGCTTCTATTTTGCTTGTCTTTGAAAAATAAATACTTTCTAAAAGTTTGTGTCAGTAAGCACACCAACACCAAATGCCAATTGTTTTAATATTTTGCTCTTCTTTTTATATGACTCTCGTATATATATCATTAGAGCTTAGTTAACGATGTCAGGTTTCTGGGTTCAGGGCCAGTTTCTCTGACTCTTCTTTTAGTTCTCCAGATTGTACCCATCATTCTGCCCAGCTGTCAGAAATTTTTGCTTGTGTATCACCTGGGGGTTGGATTGCTGAGTGAGTGGGCTTGAGTAAATCCATCCTAACTTTTGGGGAAATGTCTTAAACTCAGGACTGAAGCTTAGAAAGGGGGTTAAGGCTAGAGATAGATATTGAGAATTCTTCGTGGAGATGATCATGGAAGCCAAGGGGGTAGAGATCTCCCTCATTAGGAGGAAAAATATAGAAATAGGAAGAAAAGGGCTGAGACAGAACTTCGGAAAAGGTTCACATTTGGCAGATGGTAGGAAGAGGGACCTGTGAAGGAAACCAGCAAAGAAGCAATAGTGAGATAAAGGAACTGGTATGGTTTGGAGGCACAAAAGCTCCTGGAGGTGAATATTTCAAAAGAGGGGACGTTTAGATGTTGCAGAGAGATCAAAGAGTATAAAAACTGATAAATGCCATTAGATTTGGTAGTGGGGAGACCATTACCTTACATCAGAGTGATCAGTGGAATTACTGGGTATAAAAACTGATACTAAAAACTTCCAGAAATTATTACACATAAGGTAAATATAAAGAATGGTGAAAGTGGGGCGCCTGGGTGGCTCGGTCATTAAGCGTCTGCCTTCGGCTCAGGGCGTGATCCCAGAGTCCTGGGATCGAGCCCCACATCGGGCTTCTCCGCTGGGAGACTGCTTCTTCCTCTCGCACTCCCCCTGCTTATGTTCCCTCTTTCACTGGCTGCCTCTCTCTCTCTCTGTCAAATAAATAAAATCTTTAAAAAAAAAGAATGGTGAAAGTGATACTGGATACAGAGCTTAAATAAAGCTGTATTTTATTTATTGTAGATGGTAAAACTTCAGGAGATTTTCAAGACATTTTACCTAGGCAAACATAGTGGCAGGAAACTTCAGTGGCAGTCAACCCTAGGACACTGTGTGCTAAAGGCAGAATTTAAAGAGGTAAGTAGATGTTCCCCAAACTTAGTTTTCATCTTCATCTTTGATGTTGAGGTCATCCTCTTTTTTTTCCTTAGAAAATTTTTTTGAGTAAAGTTGACATACGATGTTACCTTAATTTCATGTGTACAACATAGTGATTCAACTTCTGTCCATATTATGCTGTGCTCACCAACAGGTCATTCCTCTTAACTTGAAGGTTTAAGCTGTTTTACAAGTTTATCCTAAATACATGACAGACTGATTGCTTATCACAGCTTTGTGTGTATTATAAGAATGTGGTCTTCTTCATGGCTGAATTGGCCCTACTGCAAGACCAAAACCAATAACCATTTTTCTGCCATCCTTTCCCCACCTGTGGATGCAGTATTCTTGTTGCTGCTGCTTGACAGGAAACTTCTTGTTGCTGGGAGCTAGAGAATAGAGTGGGCGTAAAGGAGAACAGTTCCCATATCTAATTTCCAAAAATCCCTGCAGCTTTTCATGACTGATTTGAATCCAACAAGTTGAAAATGCATTTGAAATAGTGATTTCTTGCTGCTTCTGAAAAATAATCTATAATGACACATGAGGCTGATTTATTAATTTTCATTATTCTGTTGTTCTGTTTTAATTATAAGGCTTTAAAAAAAGACCTGTGGAAAGGTCACCCAGTCCTCCTTCCTGTTTTAGGTAGGATCACACATAAACCCTACACTGAACATACTAGCTTTTCTGGATAACGTTGATCCATGTTTCTGAATCTACTAATTGAAAAAATGTTTTTCCTGTTAAAGATTAGTTATTTGATTAATTTTCATGTATTTTTTTTAAAAAATGATGGCTAAACTGCTGTTTCTTCAACAGGGTAAAAAAGAACTCCAGGTCTCTCTCTTCCAAACCCTGGTGCTGCTAATGTTTAACGAGGGAGAGGAGTTCAGTTTGGAGGAGATCAAGCAGGCTACCGGAATAGGTTTGTATTGAATCAATTAGCAAGCATTATTCAATGTCTACTGTATTCATTCCACTAGGTTAAGAGCTTTGGGGGGGATACAAAGGAATAATCCCTCTCCTCAGCACTCATATAATCATGGGGAAAGGGGGAATTTCACAACCAGTAAGTACCAATATGTGGTGCTGACTAGGAATGTGTTAGGAGTTTAGCGAAGCAGGAGATGTCTGTGGGCTGGCATAATTGGGAAATCATTCATGAAGCAGGTGATATTTGAGGTGGGGCTTCCCATTTTAGTTAGGGAGATGGCATAAGCTGCCAGGGGAGATAGTGTGAGACAAGGCCTAGTGCTAGGAATGAGCACAGTGTGGGCAGGAGTCCCGAAGTATTAACTGCAGCATCAAATAGTGAGATACAAAGCTAGATAGGTAAGATGAATAGAGCCTGATCATGGAAAGCCTTGCAAATCTAGCAAATGAAACCTTTGTAGGGTTTCAAGTGTGAGACATACTAGAGGTGGCTTATTTGGACAACTTACTTGGAATCAATAGATGGTAGGGCAGCTTGGAGGTTGAAGAGATGCCAATCCAGAAGCTAGTGGGGGTAATTCAGGCATAAAGTGATAAGGGACTTAGTTTAGAATGAGGCCAGTGAGAATGATGAAGAGGCCTCTATCTCTAAGGAAGTAACTACTAGCTACATGAAGGATGAAGGGGAAGGAACAGTTAAAAGTTAAAAGATGATTCCAGGGGCACCTGGGTGGCACAGCGGTTAAGCGTCTGCCTTCGGCTCAGGGCGTGATCCCGGCGTTGTGGGATTGAGCCCCACATCAGGCTCCTCCACTGTAAGCCTCTTCTTCCTCTCCCACTCCCCCTGCTTGTGTTCCCTCTCTCGCTGGCTGTCTCTCTCTGTCAAAAAAAAAAAAAAAAGATGATTGCAGGGTTTTCTCACCAGAGTGGATTGGTAGTTTCAGGGCTAACAATTGGAAAGAGGACACAGTTTTATGGGGAAGATATGAATTAAACTTTGGACATATTGGAGTTGATGATAGTAAAACAGGTGGAGGTATGTTTTGTAAGATTTTTTTTTAAGATTTTATTTATTTATTTATTTATTTGTCAGAGAGAGCACAAGCAGGGTGAGCAGCAGGCAGAGGGAGAAGCAGGCTCACCGCTGAGCAGGGAGCCCGATGCAGGCCTTGATTCCAAAACTAGGATCATGACCTGAGCTGAAGGCAGATGCTTAAGTGAGCCACCCTGGCATCCCTGGAGGTGTCTTTTGAATGTGGGATTAGAAGGAAGTGACATGTCCTTTCTGAAGACTTGGTAGTTATCCACGTGGAATAATTGGAGCCTTTAGAGGACCACAGGAAAAAAGCCATTGGTTAGGACAAAGAGGAAGTCATTGATGACCTTGCAGAGAAAAAGGAAACTGTTTTAATAGAGGGATGGGGTAGAAGTAGATTGAGGTGAATGTAGTGGTTTGTGTTGATGAACTAGTAACAAATAACTAATCCACTATTTCTTCTTCAGAGGACGGAGAATTAAGGAGAACACTGCAGTCATTGGCCTGTGGCAAAGCTAGAGTTCTGGCAAAAAATCCAAAGGGCAAAGATATTGAAGATGGTGACAAGTTCATTTGTAATGATGATTTCAAACACAAACTTTTCAGGATAAAGATCAATCAAATCCAGATGAAAGAAACGGTATCTCTTTTGCATTCTCCTTGTTCTGATGCACTGGAATTATACGTGTTCATAATAAAAATGTATAAAGATTTTATGCCTGTACTACAACCACTAACTAACATTTTCTGTGCCTATATCTAGCTCAGTATATTTCAGTACTTGATCTTGAAGTTTTTTGGGGGGAAGTGCACACAGTTGGGCTTGATAATTTTATATCTTGCTTTTTTTGCTTAATATTAGAGTTTTAGAATTTTCCATGCCATTAAGTATCTTCATAAAATGGCAGATGGCCACACGATGTTCTTTAACATGGCCATTATAATTTATTCAACCAGTGTCTGTTGGGCAGTTAAATTCATAATTTCTTAGTCAATAAATTTCCATTTCTATTGTCATAATTTCTATTGTCAATAAAACTGCAAGAAACATCTTTGTACCTAAATCTTAATCTCTCTGAGACTTCCTTTATGATAAATTCACGGAAGTACTTCTTTGGGGTTAAAGAGTATGAACATTGTAGGAGTCTTAAAAATGATGTCGTATTGTGTTCCAGAACTTCTGGACCAATTTACACTCTGTCTAGCAGTGAGAATGCCTGTCTTAATGGTGCCCTCACCAGCACTGAAGATTATACTTTCTTTTTTAAATCTTTGCCAACTTGTCGAGTGAAAACTCCAATTTACTTAGTATTTCTTTGATTAACAGTGACGTTTTTGTTTGTTTTTGCCATTTGAATTTGTAAGAGACTTTTATTACAGAAAGAAACAACTGCAGCATTTCCTGAAACCATTTGGTTTCAATTCCAAAGGTTTAATGCAGTACATGAGGAAAAGTTTTAATGTGAGATAGCGGTCGGTATCTCAGACACGTTCCTGTCTTCTTTACATTCACATTAAAGGTGTGATAATCCCTTAGAAGAGTACTGTGTTCTTTTAAAACATTTATGCTGTATCAGAAAGAAATTAACTACAAGAAGCCCAAACTATTCTTTTAACTTAGGTGCTAAAGATGGCCTTTTTTTGCTTTAGCATTAAAATTGATAAACTGTCTCCTAAACACCTAAATTTCTGTCAGTCTTGAGCAAAAATAATAGCTAACACTGCATTTCTGATTTATGTATTATAAAATAAAAATTAATTTTTAAAAAGTTTGACTCTAGCTTAGCTAGTACCATACTTTAAGTCAGAGATCAGAGTCAATCTGTTTTGCAGATAAGCTAATGTCCTACAGAAATCTGGCCAGTAACCCCTTGTGACACATTTAGAAGATTTTGAGGACAAAGTAAAAGAAAATGATAAATGCTCCATCAGCCATCTCTACTTATAAAAAGACAACTTTAAGTGGTATTTTTCTATTAACTAATATTGGCATTACTTCAGTGGTACAGGACAATATAATTAGGACAGAAAAGAGTTGTTTGTAGGTTTTTTCCCATCATCATCTGTATTTATAAGATTTCTTTAAATAATTCAGTATATTTAAACCGTTAATAGTGTGTCATGTCCCTAAAACATACAAATTTGTGTAAGCAAGTTTCACTTCAGGTACATTTCCTAAGTTTAAAAACTTTTTTGTTAGGTTGAGGAACAAGCAAGCACTACAGAAAGAGTATTTCAAGACAGACAGTATCAAATTGATGCTGCAATTGTTCGGATTATGAAGATGAGAAAGACGCTTAGCCACAATCTTCTTGTTTCAGAGGTGTACAACCAGCTGAAATTTCCAGTGAAGGTAGGTACTTCTGTGTTTTTGAATTGACCTTATAATATATAAAAGAGAACACATTACATTTTCAGACACAAATCTTAAAAACATAGATTAAAGCCTCAAGACCATTTGGAGGGACAAAAGTTTTCATTTCTCATGCTCATATATATGATCCCCCCCCCAGAAAAACCCTTTGTTAGCATATGTGGGTAACTGTGACAAAGGGGAAAGTCATAAGGGATCTTAAACCTGAAAGTTTAGCTGCTAAATGAGTGTGAAATTTTCAGGTTCATTCACAATATTTCCTTTGAGCTTTGTTATTTTTGTTATTTTTTTCTTTTTGAAATGCCTTGGTATTTTGACAGATTTGGTTATTTTAATCTTCTGTTTAGTTAGCTTATGTAAGTGTCCATTAAAAACTCTGCACAGATAATTAGCCATCAGGCATCTTTTTGAAAAGTTTAACAATTGTTCTGGCAACCTGAAATTGGTCATTTAAATGGACATGTGCCAGTGTAAATGTCCAGTAATAAAGAGGCTTAGACAATGTGGTGTTTTATTGGCCTTTTTTCCAAGGTTTTTTTAGAAGGTTCTCAGACCTTTGTGATGATAAACACTTTGTAGAGTTTGGATAGACTCTTGGCTCTTGAGGTTCTCAGCAGCTTTGGGCTTAGGTAAATCATTTCACCTTGTTTTGTAAAATGGGGATGATAATGTGAGGCTTAAATGAGATGTGATCTATGTACAAAACTTAGCACTGGGCCTGGCATTGTAGGTGCTTGTTAAGTGATTAATGCTAATAAGGCAGGTTTTCTCTCTTCTCCAAACCTAATACTGCCTTCTCACTACCACACTCTTACCCTTATGCTCTGCCTTACAACTATTTCATCTCCAGCCAGAGAGGTCACTGAGGCAGTTAAAGGATCATTATAATAAATGTTGGTTTTTGGCCACCCCATCAAACTACTTTTGCTCTTTACTCTTCTCAAATCAAGTGGCCATTTTACACTATCTGAAAAACTCTGTCAGCAAGATTATATTCTTTTTATGGGCTAGATACAAAACACAGTGAAATTTTGTCATCTAAGAGCTACGAATGCAATCATGAGAACAAGTTAGAAGCTGTCTCAATTTTTCAACCATAAGTAGGATTCAAAAATCCAAATTGTTTATAGTAGGTAACAGGTAAATCTTAAATTAAACCTAAAATACAGAGACCTTTATTAGGAGGTAATTCACTTATCAGACCATTTGTTGTAGCATTCTTGTAAATAGTGTTTTCTGTAGTACATTTTTTTTACCTTAATTCATAAAAACGCAACCTGCCTGTGAGAACTAGCTTTTGCCCAAATTTAGGGTCTACTTATCTTCTCACACTCTGTTGGCAAAACTAAATAGCAATTCTGTTTCCCTAAACTATAACGTATTCCTCATGTGAAGTTATGATAAGTTAGTTTTTTGTATTTGTGCGGAGAGTATCTGGTTCTCAAAAGACCTCTTTAAGGTAGAAAAGTAACAAAGTATTGTGTAATATGACAAGATGTGACGGTATATGTATAGTATAAAAACATTTCTTAATCTGGTTTTATTTTCATTATACTTTTTCTCTTTAAAAAAATAAGGATATTTAAATACATTAAATCAGTGAGCCAAAACTTCTTTTTTTTAATGGGGTATTGTTACATGGGCTTGAGCCAATGATTATAAGGTTTGCACTGAAAATTTGCCTTCTCTTACAGCCTGCTGATCTTAAGAAGAGAATAGAATCCTTAATTGATCGGGATTACATGGAAAGAGATAAAGAAAATCCGAACCAATACAATTATATCGCATAAAACCTTGGCCTCCGAGTATTTGGTATCATATGCAGTACCCAGTGGATAAACTAACCTGTTGATCCTATATTATTTGACTTCTTTTATACTACCAATGACCAAATGAAGCAGTGTAATGGAAATAGTTGAGTCGACTTTTTCAGTGGTTAACATGCCCATTTAAAGAGTTAATACTTAACCTTTAAGAAGAATGTTGTTGAACTCTTTGCATGTTATTTAGTATGATGTGCAGAAAATTCTTAAGAAAGTACCTGGTCTTCATGATTCCTGTTTGGAACTGGGGAAGAGGTCCTATGGCTATTAAAAAAGGAGGGGGGGTTCTTATACACCATTAATTATGAAGCAAAAGGTTTATTTGCTTAAAATGTCATTTAAAGATACTTAAACTGCATGCAAACTTTATTTACTGTACAGAGTTCTGGATGTATTTATCAAATAGAAAAACCACCCTGGACTTGGTTGTTCACCTGTTTTGTGATTTCCCTTGAAAAGAAAAATAAGTTGTCATAGCTATTGATATTTTACTATGTAATGTTCTGTTACACTGAAAGGGATGTTTTAAAAAAAAGTTATTTGGAAACAAGTTTTCAAGTAGAGGGACAGTTGCTTACATAATCTCTTGTATATACGCATCCTAAGACATTCTATTTATGACCATGGGATGTGTGTATATGGCTTAGCCCTGAGTTTACTGTTCTGATTAACAGGTACTTATAAAAATAGATGAAATAGAAAATTGCTGATCAGCTGTATTAGAAGAACATGGTAGGAGAGAAAAACCCAACTCTTCATATTAAAAATGAATACAATATGAACATTGCATAAGAGACCAAAACCCATGTGTTTTATAAATTTTTACAAGAGCAAAAATTCATCAACTAGTTTTCAACTTCCTATAGACTTCAATGTTGTTTGGACAGTTTTGTCTTCAACTTGGACCAATTGTTAGATTGTTACACGCTTCCTAGGATTTAGCATTCCTATTTTCTCTACCAAAGTTTTTTTGGGGGAAGCACCCCAACTCTCCATTTTGCTAAATAAAACTATCATCCTCCTAACTTCCTAAAGACCTAAAGTAAAGGTCTTCCTTTATTTTCTCCATAGACCTCCTAAGTGGGAATTTCAAAATCTGTATTATGCTGATCTTATTCCTTTCAAAATTTCTTGAAGAGTTCTCATAGCCACTGGACATCTGCTTTTCAGGGGAATGTCCTAGGATTGTTCATACATAGACAATAGCAGAAGTATTGTTACTCAAATTGGTAATGTGAGTAGAAAGCCTTCTCTTTAGCATCAGTGGGGGGTTGGTTGGTTGGTTGGCTTTTGTGGGTTTGGTGGTTGGGTTGTTTTGTTTTTTTGTTTTTTGCTTCTTTGTTTTTCCTTGAAGGGAATCGATCTTGGAGGAGAAGCAGAAAATTTTGTGTGGATTTTTTAAAATCAGAATTACTTTGATGCTTCTGGCAACAGTGTATTTTCTTGACTATTTGGAGCCATTAGGAAGAATACCTAGGTCCTAACTGTCAACTGAGGAGACTTTTGGCTCTTGTGTCTATTATTGACTGTTTTCTTGAATTCTCAAGCCCTGTGACCAGCTATTATAAAAAAGTTGCCTGTTTCTCTGATTGCATCAACTTGCACACTGTTAACAATATGTGGTATTTAGAATGCCTTCCTAATTCTTTTTGAGCAGCCATTGCCTATATTTTCTCAGCTTCTCCCTGGTTTCCTTGCATGAGCTTATCTGACAAGGAAATGCGCCAATTCTGTTCATCCTCTCTTCACACTGGACCATTTATGTCAGTGTTCTAATTCATCCCTGATGGTCTCTGAGATATATAGACTATTCCACAAGACTCAGTAGTTACTCTTAAGGCATTTTTTAGGTAGAATTGGTCCCTGTTAGGAGGAGACTCTTGGTGTCACTTTTGTTATCTTGAAAGCCGGTCCCTTCCCTGAGGCTCTTAATTTTTTGAAAACTTGATGCTGTTTCAACTGAAAAATTGGCAAGAATATTAAAAAACAAGTCGAGGGGAGCTGTTTAAGACATTGAAAAATAATTGCAAACAACATTGGGTAATTGTGACTTTCAGTTGTTCTGTATCAGTTAAATTTTTGTGCTCTTTTCCCTGTGTACGTGGTGGTTCTATTTTTCTCCAATAAAACTTTTATTTAAAAAAAGTTTCTGGAGAAGATCTTTAAAATTCAAGCATTTAAAGAAAGTTATGAGACAACAGAACTTTAAATCTTCCTAATGATTTAATGAATTTACATCTGTCAATTTTGTTATTTTAAAATTTTCTCTTTTTTATTTTTGTGGTGGTTTGGTGATAATGCTATAGGAATGTGGAGGAGGGTATTGGTAAAGGGTGAGTCAAATTCCCAGGAATTCTCAAGGTGAGTATTCATTCTTAAATGTCATATTTTAGAAAAATCAAGTGCAAGTGTAAACACGGTTTCATTCAAATTCTCAAAAGGCGGATTGTTGCATAAAGTCAATGTGAAACTAGATTTACATTGAGGGAAGAATAAAAGATGAAATGCTTTTGTTTCAGTAATGGCACTTGATCTTCCTTTGCTATTAATAATGACTTCTGCTGTGTACTGTCACTGTAAGATGCACATCAAGGACCTTACCAAGGAATCAGGAATCAGGAAGCTTTTTTTTAACCCAGTTCCTGAGTCTGTTGAACAGTCTGAACATGATGTCTAGCCACACTCTTGAGAATTCTGATCTTGTACATGTGTGTACAGTTGAAGAAAGCAGTTTATTCTGTTTAGGCATCTGGGTCTCAAGATTTTCAGAAGCTTCTTTTTTAATCTTAGTATCCATAAATCTTTTACATTAGCTGTTTTTTTGTTTCTTTTAATGACCATTCTGTTTAATGCTGTGAACGGCAGGAAGTGTTATAAACATGTTCTGTTCTGTCATGTACATACAATTGCCAAACATACTGTTCATTAAAAAGAGCGGTACTAATGGGAATTTGCATAATTAGGCTTTATATGATGTCCTTGCTAGTGCTTCATTAATCAATATTTTTTAAGTTTCCTACAAAAATTTGCTTTACATTTGAATGTGAAGAGATTTGTTCACCTGGAAACACTTGGTTCAGATATAACATTTTGTTCAGTTCTTTTCCTTGCTATTATAAAATAGGTATTTCTTTTTTTGAACACATAGTATAGTTTTATATTTAACAATCCCTAGGGTTCCCTGCCTGGCTCAGTCAAGAGAGCATGCAGCTGTTGATCTCGGGGTTGCGAGTTCAAGCCCCACATTTGGTGTGGAGCCTACTTTAAAAAATTTTTTAAATATACTACAAAAAAAACCAATCCCTTGAATTTATGTCTAGCACAGTAAAAAGAAATGTAAACTTTCTTTTGGGGAACTTTTTTTTTAAAGATTTTATTTATTTATTTGAGAGAGAGAGGAAGGAGCAGGGAGCCCAGTGATGACGCAAGGCTCCATCCCAGGACCCTGGATCATGACCTGAGCTGAAGGCAGATGCTTAACCTACTGAGCCACCCAGGTGCCCCGTGTAGAACTTTTTTATTCGATGTAGAATGTAATATGCTGTGGAGCCACATTAGCACTTAATAGAACTTAATAGCTGTAAAAACATTTTCCTCCCAACCTTTAATTCTTTTTTTTTTTTTTTTTTTGGTGAGAGAGCGGGGATACAGAGGGAGAAGGAGTGAGAAAAATCTTAAGGAGGCTCCACACCCAGTGCGAAATGAGTGCAGGGCTTGATTTCACAAACCTGAGATCATGATCTGAGCCAAAATCAAGAGTCGGGTGCTTAACCAATGGAGCCACTCGTGCCCCATAACCTCTAATTGTAATAAAATATTTTAAAACCTCTTCTTTAATTAAAAAAATTTGTGAATTGCACAAAATTTTCCATTTTAACCATTTTTAAAATTTTATTTATTTGTCAGAGAGAGGGAGAGCATGAGCAGGGGGAGGGGCAGAGGGAGAAGCAGGCTCCCCTCTGAACAAGGAGCCTGATGCGGGACTCAATCCCAGGACCCTGGGATCATGACCTGAGCCAAAGGCAGTCGTTTAACTGACTGAGCCACCCAGGCATCCCCATTTTAACCATTTTAAATTGTACAGTTCAGTGACATTTAATACAGTCACCCTTTTGTGCAACCATCACCATTCTCTAGTTCCAGAACATTTTCATCATCCCAAGGAAACCTTGTACTCATTAAGTAGTTAATCCCCATTCTTCCTCTATCCAGCCTCTGGAAAGCACTAATCTACTTTCTATCTCTATGGATTTGCCTAGCCTGGATATTTCATATCCGTGCATATAATATGTGACCTTTTGTGTCTGGTTTCTTACCATTTAGCATGATGCTTTCAAGTTTCACCCATGATAGAGCATGTGTCAATACTTCATTCCATTTTATGGTTGAGTAATAGTGTATGTATGTACCACATTTTGTTTATTCAGTCATCGGTTGATGCACATTTGGGTTGTTTACTCCCCTTGGCAATTGTGTGGCATAGCAACACTATAAAGATTTGTGTATAAGTACCTGTTCACCTCCCTGTTTTCAAATCTTCTGGGTATGAACTCAGCAGTGGAATTGCCAGGTTATATGGCAATTCTCTGCTTAATATATTGAGGAGCCACTAAACTTTTCTGTAGAAGCTGCATCATTTTACATTCCCACCAGCAATGTACGAGGGTTCAGATTTCTCCACACCCTCATCAATACTTGTTCTTTTTCTTTTCCTATTATAACCATCCTAGTGGGTGTGAAGTGCTGGTTTTTGAATTGCATATCCTTGATGACTTATTAATGTCGACTATCTTTTCATGTGCTTGTTGGCCATTTGTACATTTTCTTTGGAGAAATATCTATTCAAGTCCTTTGGCCATTTTTTTAAAGTAATCCCTGTGCCCAGTGTGGAGCGTGAACTCACAACCCCAAGATCGAGTCTCATGCTCTGTCACCTGAGCCACCCATGCACCCTTCCTTTTGGGCCATTTTTAAAATGGGTTGTCTTCATGTTGATGAGTTGCAGGAGTTCTTTATATATTAAGGATACAAAACCCTTATTAGGTACAGTGGTTTGCTAATATTTTCTCCTATTCTTTGGGTTATCTTTTTACTTGCTTCATAGTGTCTTTTGATGTACAAAAATTTTACATTTTAATGAAGTCCAATTAATTTTTTTAGTCTCTTGTTCTTAATGTTGTCATGGCTGAGAAACCATTACCAAATCCAAGCTCTAATTTACCTCTATGTCTTCTTGTGTGAGAGTTTTATACTTTTACCTTTAATCTCATTTGAGTTAATTGTTGTATGTAACATCAAGTAAGGGTCCAACTTCATTCTTTTGCATTTGGATGTCCAGTTGTCCCAGCACCATTTGTTGAAGAGACAATTCTTTCCCCCATTGAATGCTCTTGTTACCCTTGTCAAAAATGAGTTGAGCATAGCTCTGTGGGTTTATTTCTGGACTTTTCCATTGATCCATCTATGGATCATTATACCAGTATTACACTATTTTGATTACTGTAGCTTTTTAATAAGTTGAAATCGGGAAGTGTGAGTCCTACACTTCTTTTTCAAGATTGTTTTAGTTATTCAGGTCTCTTGCTATTCCATGTGAATTTTAGGATCAACTTTTCCATTTCTGCAAAAAAGACCATTGGGATTTTGATAGGGATTCTATTAAATGTATAGATCTCTTTGCGAGTATTGCCATCTTAATAGTATTAAGTCTTAGTTTAGACCATGAACATAAGATGTCTTTACATTTTTTTTTAGAAAGAGCATGTGATTGAGGGCGGGGGGGGGAAGGAGGAGAGGGAGAGAGAATTTTTTTTAAATATTTTATTTATTTGATAGAGAACAAGCAGGGGTAGCAGCAGAGGGAGAGGGAGAAGCAGGCTCTGCCGAGCAGGGAGCCTAATGTGGGGCTCGATTCCAGGACCCTGGGATCATGACCTGAGCCAAAAGCAGACACTTAACTGACTGAGCCACTGAGGCACTCCATGGAGAGAGAATCTTAAGCAGCCTCCACATGCAGCACAGAGCCCAACACGGGGCTCGATCTCAACCCTGAGATCATGACCTAAGCTGAAATCAAGAGTCAGATGCTTAACTGACTGAGCCATCCAGGAGCCCCAATGTCTTTACATTTTTAAACCACTTGTTTTAGGTCTTTAAGAAATTTCTTTCAGTAGGGGCGCCTGGGTGGCTCAGTTGTTTGGGCATCCAACTCTTCGTTTCAGCTCAGGTCATGATCTCATGGGTGATGGGATCGAGCCCTGGGTGGGGTTCTGTGTTCAGTGGGGAGTCTGCTTGAAGATTCTCTTCCTCTGCCCCTCCTCCCACTCAAGCATGCACATGCTTTCTCTCTCTCTGCAATGAATGAATCTTTAAAAAAATTTTCTTTCAGTAATATTTTGTACATTTCACTGTACAAGTCTTTTATATCACCCTGGTTAAATGTATTCCTATGTATTTTGTTCTTTTCAGTACTGTTACAAATTAAATTGTTTTTTTAATTCACTTTTCGGATTGTTCATTGCTAGTATATACAATTTTTTTGAAGATTTTATTTATTTGAGAGAGTGAGCGAGAGAGAGAAGGAGCAGGGGGAGGGGTAAAGGAATAAGGAAAAGCTGACTCCCTGCTGAGCGGGGAGCCCTACACAGGGCTTGACCGGGGTCTGGATCCTGGGACTCTGGGATCATGACCTGAGCTGAAGGCAGATGCTTAACTGACTGAGCCACCTAGGTGCCCCTAGCATATACAATTTTTTAAGAGATTTTATTTTTAAATAATCTCTACACCCAACATGGGACTGAACTCACAACCCTGGATCAAGAGTCACATGCTCTCCTGACTGAACCAGCCAGGCTCCCCATATACAATTTTTCTGTGTTGATCTTACACCCAACAACTTTGCTGAATTTGTTTACCAGCTTTAATATATTTTTGTGGATTTTTAAGGATTTTCTATATATAGCATCTTTGTTGTCTACAAAGAGAGAGAGTTTTTCTTTTTCCTTTCCAATTTGGGTGTGTTTTCTTTCTTTTTCTTGCCTAATTTCTCTGGAGCTTCCACTATAATGTCGAATAGAAGTGGCTAAAGCAGGGGCGCCTGGGTGGCACAGCGGTTAGGCGTCTGCCTTCAGCTCAGGGCGTGATCCCAGCGTTATGGGATCGAGCCCCACGTCAGGCTCTGAGCCTGCTTCTTCCTCTCCCACTCCCCCTGCTTGTGTTCCCTCTCTCGCTGGCTGTCTCTATCTCTGTCAAATAAATGAATAAAATCTTAAAAAAAAAAAAAAAGAAGTGGCTAAAGCAGGCATCCTTGTCTTGTTCCTCATCTTAGGGGGAGAGCTTTCAGTCTTCCACCATTGAGAATCATATTAGCTGTGGGGGTTTCATAAATACCCTTTATCATGTTGAGGAAGTTTCCTTCTATTTATAGTTTTCTGACTGTCTATCATTTAAGAATGTTGTATTTTGTCAAATGCTTTTTCTGCATCAATTCAGACAATTGTGGCTTTTTCCCTTTGTTCTATTAAATTGGTGTGTTACATTTATTGGTTTTCATATGTTGAACCACCCTTGCATTCCTGACAAATCCCACTTGATCATGGTGTATAATCCTTTTAATATGTTGCTTCATTTGGTGTGCTAATATTTTGATGAGGATTTTTTAAAAAGATTTTATTTATTTATTTGAGAGAGAGCACAAGCTGGGGAGTGCAGAGGGAGAGGGAGAAGCAGACTCCCCGCCGAGCAGGGAGCCCGATTAATCCCAGGACCCTAGGATCATGACCTGAGCTGAAGGCAGATGCTTAACCAACTGAGCCACCCAGGCGCCCATTGATGAGGATTTTTGCATTATATATTCATAAGGGATATTGACTTGTCTGTAGTAGTCTTGTGTCTTTGGCTTTTCTCTCAATAGAAGGAGTTAAAAAGTGTTTTTTCCTCTTCTATTCTTTGGAAGACTTTGAGAAGGATTGGTGTTAATTCTTATATATTTAATAGAATTCACCAGTGGAGCCATCTGGTCCTGAGCTTTTCTCTATGGGGAAATTTTAAATTACTCATTCAGTCTCTTTGCTTATAGACCTGTTCAGGTTTTCTGTTTCTTCTTGAGGCAGTTTTAGTATTTTGTTTCTAGCAATTTGTTATTTGATCTTGGTTATCCAATTCATTGGTGTACAGTTGTTCATAGTGTGTTTTTTTCATCCTTTTCGTTTCTGTAAGGTTGGTAGTAATGTCCTACCTTCGTTTCTGATTTTAGTAATTTGAGTTTACTCTCTTAGTGTAGCTAAAGGCTTGTCCATTTTGATCTTTTCAAAGAGCCAACTTTTGACTTTGTTGCTTTTCTCTTGTTTTTCTGTTCTCCAGTTATTTCCACTCTAATATTTATTATTTACTTCCCTCTGCTAGCTCTGAGTTTAGTTTGCTCCTCTTTTTCTAGTTCCTTAAGGTATAGAAGTTAGCTTATTGTTTGATTTTTTTTTTTTTTTAGTGTAGGCATTTACGGTTATACGTTCCCCTGTTGGCACTATTTTTGCTGCATCTTGTTAAGTTTTAGTACAGTATTTTCATTTATCTCAGCACTTTCTAATTTCCATTGTGATTTCTTTTTTGATATATTTGTAATTTAAGAGTGTGCTGTGTAATTTTTACATATTGTGAACTGTTCACTTTTCTGTTATTGATTTCTAGTTTTTTCATTGTGGTCAGAGAAGATCCTGTGTATGATTGAGTCTTTTTTTAAAATTTATTGAGACTTGTTTTGTGGCCTAACATAGATTTTTCCAGGAGAATGAATACTCCATGTGGACTTAATGTGCATAGTGTTTAAAGTCCTGCTCCCTTATTGACCTTCTTGTTCTGTTCATTATTGAAAGTGGGGTATTGAAGTCTTCACCTATTATTGTGGAACTGTCTGTTTCTCCCTTCAGTTCTGTAAATTTCTGCTTCTTGTAATTTGGGACTCTGTTAGGTGTTTATATGTATAGATTGTTATATCTTTTTGATGGGTTGACCCTTAATATATATTACAGTTCTTTGTCTCTTCTACAGGTTTTTACTTAAAAGTTTATTTTGTCTGATAGTAATAGAGCCACTCTAGCTCTCTTTTGGTTACTATTTGCATGCAATATCTTTATCCCTTTCTCTTTCAACCTATTTGTGTTTTGGGATCTGAAGTGACTCTCTTATAGGTAGCCTATAATTAATGTTTTTTTTAAAATCCATTCTTTCGATCTCTGCCTTTTTTGATTGGAGAGTTTAAGCCATTTGCATTTAAAATAATGACTGATAAAACTGCCATTTTGCTATTTGTTTGCTATATATCTTGTATCTTTTGTTTCTCAACACCTTTATTACTATCTTTTGTGTTTGAATGTTTTTTGTAATATAGTGTATTGATTCCCTTCTCGTTCCTTTTTTCTCTATCATTTTAGTTATTTTCTTGGTGATTAGGGGATTGCAATTGACATCTTAAATTTACAACAAACTAGTATGAATTAGTAAACAACTTAGCTGCAACAGTATACAGAAATTGTTCCTATACAACTCTGCCCTCCTCCTTTGTGTAGTTATTGTCACAAATCATATCTTTATACATTGTATGCCCTTTAACATAGAGGTAATGTCTTTTTTTTGTTTCCTAAATCAGTCTTAAGTAGCCAGTAAGGCATTAAGTTGAAAATAATTATCAAAGAGTGAATTGTTTTCAGGTAATTAACTGTTTTGTGTTGATTAAAAGTCCCTGCTATGGAGAAAGACAATTATCATATGATTTCTCTCATCTATGGAACATAAGAACTAGGATGATCGGTAGGGGAAGAAAGGGATAAAGAAAAGGGGGGTAATCAGAAGGGGGAATGAAACATGAGAGACTATGGACTATGAGAAACAAACTGAAGACTTCAGAGGGGAGGGGGTGGGGGAATGGGATAGACTGGTGATGGGTAGTAAGGAGGGCACGTATTGCATGGTGCACTGGGTGTTATACGCAACTAATGAAGCATCAAACTTTACATCGGAATCCGGGGATGTACTGTATGGTGATTAACATAATATAATAATAAAAAAACTTAATAATAATAAAAAAAAAGTCCCTGCTATGCATAAAGGTATTTTCTTCCTCTTTGTCAGAAGTTATTTTTTTTAAGATTTTNCTTAATAATAATAAAAAAAAGTCCCTGCTATGCATAAAGGTATTTTCTTCCTCTTTGTCAGAAGTTATTTTTTTTAAGATTTTAATTACTAGCACTTGCACGTGCAAGGATGTGGGAAGAGACAGAGGGAGAGAATCCCAAGCAGATTCCCTGCTGAGCACAGAGCCCAATGTGGGGCTCGATCTCACAACCCCGAGATCATGACCTGTGTGGAAACCAAGAGTAGGAAACCTAACTGACTGTGCCACCCAGGCACCCCAGAAATTATTTTTTAAAACATTTTCCAGGGGTCCCTGGGTGGCTCAGTTGATTAAGTGTCTGACTCTTGATCTCAGCTAAGGTCTTGATATCAGGGTCGTAAGTTCAGGCCCCGCACTGGGCTCCATACTGGGTGAGGAGCCTACTAAATAAATAAGTAGATAAATAGATAAATATAAATACATACATATACACAGACACACACACGTATGTATATATACCAAAACAAAACATTTTCTGGTTTTTATTAAGTATATCTATTTCATTGTTAATTTATTTAAATCATTGGTATGTTAATACCTTGTGAAAACATTTTTAAAAGATAATTGTCTGAAAAAAATAATTGGAAATTCTTCACAGTGGTTAATATATCTAAAAGGGCAGTATGGAATTTGCTAGATTTTAAAAAGGTAACACACAAAAAAAGCAAAGGCAAATTTTCCTAGAATCAGACCTACATGACATCTGTCCTAAAACACTCATTGCAATATATGCCGTGGAGTTGGCACTTTTCAAAGATTTGTTTCTAATTACTCTTTGAGTTAAGGAGTTTTGATTATGATGAAGAAAGTTACTGCACAAACATTTCCCTCTTTTGTCTGACTTTCATATTCTTTTTTTTTTAAGGTTTTATTTATTTATTTATTCAACAGAGATAGAGACAGCCAGCAAGAGAGGGAACACAAGCAGGGGGAGTGGGCGAGGAAGAGGCAGGCTCATAGCAGAGGAGCCTGATGTGGGGCTCGAACCCATAACGCCGGGATCACGCCCTGAGCCAAAGGCAGAAGCTTAACCGCTGTGCCACCCAGGCGCCCCTGACTTTCATATTCTTAAAATACTTAATTCATAAAATGTTTAGGAATATTAAGTATTCTGCTTAACACGGTTTTGCATTTGATTATTTTAAGAGGAAATTAGATATACACGAGTCAAATGTTTTAACAACAGACAGGAATAGCATGAAAGCCTCAAGGATCTTGAAGGGAGGCCCGTGGGGGCCTCTATTAGCCTCTCCCTCGACTCTTATGTAGGCAGTAATAAACAGAGGGTCCTTTCCTTCACAACTGAAGTGGACTAGAAAAGTCAGTTGTTCCGGACCAATGTGTAGCATCCTACGTAAAACAGATCATCAGGTTCTATCATCCAAGAATATGTATTTTGGGGATATCAGTTTCTATCAAAATACTAGAACATTCTGTTTACTTAATTTCCAATTTATCATTCCAGAGTAGATCATTAAAATGTGTTTTTTGGGAGAAATGAGTGGGATGCAAGAAGCAATGGTGATCAAATTGTTGAAATGTTCATATTTCAAATAAACATGGACTAAAAGTAAAATGACTAATTTAAGATTGGCACTAACCTACTAAACAAGCTAACCTAGAAGATGGAAAGAGTTTGGAATATAAATGTAGTAAGGCCTCTGTTTAGAAGAAGGATAAAGACTAACTTTGGACTCTTAAGTATGCATATCAAAATTAAAGATGCCTAGAAATCCCACTCCTAATTCGCCCAAGAGGAATGAAAACTTACGTTCACACAAAAGCCTGTATGTAAACACAGTAATTTTATTTCTAATTACCAAAAACTTAAAACAATCAAACTGTCCTGCTGGTGAATAAACAACCGGTTTGTACGTATATGCAATGGAATACTAATACTGCTTGGCAATTTAAAGGAACAAATTGTTGGGGGACCTGGCTGGCTCAGGCTCAGTTGGTAGAGCATGTGATTCTTGATCTCAGGATTCAGAGTTCAAGTCTCATGTTGGGTAAAGAGCTTACTCTAAGATAAAATAAAATAAAATAAAATAAAATAAAATAAAATAAAATAAAATAAAATAAAATATAAAATAAAATAAAAGGAACACGCTACTGGTACATTCAACAATGTGGCTCTCCCATGCATTATGTTAAATGAAAAAAGCTAGAATCAAAAGGCTGCATATGGTATAATTCCATTTACATTACATCGTGCAAAAGGCAAAACTAGGAATGGAAAACAGATTAATTAACATGGGTTGATGTGGGGAGAGGCACTTGACCACAAAGGGGATAGGTAAGAGGGAATCTCAGGAGGGAATGGAACATTAAGATTTTAATGTTCTTTGCATTTGTTAAAACTTGGAAGTATACACCAAAAGTAATTTCTCTGTGTGTAAATTACAAGCTTTATAAGTCAGTTAGAAAAACAGGAGACTCAAAAGTGAGCAAAGAATATGAATAGGCATTTCACGGAAGGGGAAACCCCAATGGCCAATGAATTTTTAAGATCAGTCTAATCATGGGGATGCAAAATAAAACAGGTACAATTTCACATGCATCAAGTTGGCAAAAATGGAAAAGACTCAGTACTAGATGACAGTTATGATCAGCAATGTAAATTCAATGGTGGTGATATAAATTGGTACAACTACTTTGAAAAGCAATATAGTGATGTTTTGTAAAGTCAGAGGTGCCCATATCTTAAAACTGAGCAATTCTAATTCAAGATACATATCCTAGAGTAATTCTAACATCATGTACAAAGAAGTACATAAGAATATTTCTATAGCATCTGTAATTAGTAAAAAAAAAAAAATTGGGACAGACTGTTCAACAGCACAATGGATAAATTGTGATACATTTTAAAGTATATAACATTTAAACTTTGAATTTATAAAATATATAAATGTGTAAGATTTATAATAAATGTTATATAGCAGTTGAATGTATTAGTACTACATCAACAGATAAATCTCTAAAACAATGGTGAAAAATGCAAGGTGAAGTACACAGCCAGTATGATCCCATTTACATAAGTTTTATTTTTTTTTAAGTTCTTTTTTTTTTTTAGGTATTTCTCCACCCAGCATGGGGCTCGAACTCACAACCCTGAGATCAAGAGTCACATGCTCTTCTGACTGAGCCAGCCAGGTGCCCCCCATTTATGTAAATTTTAAATAACTTACAAAAAATAAATAAAATTCCTTATTTAAAATTTAAAAGTATAAATAATACTTTATAATGTTTAAGGGCTACACATAAACATTTGAACTAGTAAATTTTAAAATTGCCTTAGAATGGTAAACACCACTTCCAGGACAGTGGTAATCTCTTGGGGGAGGATGAAGGAGAATAAGGTAGAGGGGTACACAGAACTTGAATTCTATCTGTAGTGTTTTATGAAAATTGTACAAACCCTACGATCAAGCAGTTCCACCCTCACATTGGAGAAACTTGCTCCATGTGCATGAGAAGACTTCTATGTGAATATTTGTAGCAGTTTCCAAACAAGTTTGTTAACTAGGTTCTTTGAATATTCTATATTGTTATTAATTTTTTGTCTTTAGTTTTAACCTATCAAAAATTGAGAAAAGAGCATTACAATGCCCCACCTTTATCCTGCTACAGGGACCCTCTGAGTCCCAAGCAATGCGTTTTAAATTCTGTTTTGACTTACATTAATATAACTACTCTGGCTTTTGGCTAGTATTTGCTTGGTATATTTCTTCAATGCTTAACTGTCAGCCTTTCTGTGTTCTTATATTTTAGGGGTGTCTTTCCATTTTAGGTGGATTTTCCCTTTCTGCCCCTTATTTGACAGTCTCTTTCAACTGGCAAATTACATTCATTTGCATCTCTGTGGTCACATTTGTATTTGTATTTGTTTCTAACATTTTAGTGGTTGCTGTCTATCTGTTCTAATTTCCTTTGCTTTTTCTCCTTTCTCAGCTTAAAAAAAATTAAATTTTGTTTATTTTCTTATTCCATTTTCCCCCCAGTACTTAATTTGGAAATTATTATATTCTTTTTTTTAATGATTTTTTATTATATTATGTTAGTCACCATACAGTACATCCCTAGATTCCGATGTAAAGTTCGATGCTTCTAGTTGTTCTATTTCTTTTTTTTTTAAAGATTTTATTCATTTATTCGACAGAGATAGAGACAGCCAGCGAGAGAGGGAACACAAGCAGGGGGAGTGGGAGAGGAAGGCAGGCTCATAGCAGAGGAGCCTGATGTGGGGCTCGATCCCAGAACACCAGGATCACACCCTGAGCCGAAGGCAGACGCTTAACCGCTGTGCCACCCAGGCGCCCCTAGTTGTTCTATTTCTGTTCTTTCATTGATTACCCTTGATATGTTAGCATGTGTGCTTAAAAAAGTCTCAAGTTACTATCGATCGTTCCAAATAATATATGGGTGTTAGAACACTTTAGATACTGATCACCTCTTTCCCAACTTACATGGTAGTATCCAGTATTTTAGTTTTGTCCTCTTTTTAAAAATAAACACAAATTAAAAGTCTGCTCAGATACCACTTTTTCAACGAGGTTTACCATAGCCACTGTATTTAAAATATCAGTTTACTTGTTTAATATGCTTATGGTATATCGTCTGTTTACTCCACTAGAGTAGAGTTTAAGCTCTATGAGGAGAGAGGCCTTTGTTTTGTTCCTTGATTATGTCAAACACTTAAGAGCAGTGTCTAGCCATAATAGGCACATTTGTTTCCTGGCTGCTGTAACAAATTACCACAAATTTGGTGACTTAAATTCACAGAAACTAATTCTCTCACAGTTATAGAGGCCAGAAGTTGGAAATCAGCTTCACTGGGCTGAAATCAAAGTGTTGGGAAGGCCACATCCCCCCAGAGGCTCTAAGGGAAAATCAGTTTCCTTGGCTTTTCCAATATCTAGTGTTGCACTCCTTGCATTCCTTGGCTCTTGGCCCCTTCCTCCATCTTCCAAGCTAGCAGCATAGCATCTTCTCTGACTCTGCTTCTGTCCTCTGGCTTTCTTTGCAGTCTCCCTCTGCCTCTCGCCTATAGGGACACTTGTGATGGCATTTTGAAATCCACTCGGATAATTCAAAATAATCTCATTTTAAAATCCTTAACGATACATGCAAAAACCCTTTTTCCACATAAGGTGACATTTTATAGGTTCTAGGGATTAGGATCTGTTATCTTGAGTAGACATTCCATCTACTACAGTAGGTGATAAATACTTGCCGAATAAATGAACAAATTATTTTATACAACGTATAAAAAATATATTTATATATAAATACATATTTATATATATTTTATATTTATATTGTGTATATATAGAAATTATTTTATACAATGTATAGTTTATATATTTCCAATTTTTTTCTTCATTCCTTCTGGCATCTCAGAGTTGTTAATTCTTTTCCTTCTGACGTACATTTTTCACGAATTTGTTTGATGTAAGTCTATTGTGTGTAAGTTTGTTTTTCCTTAACTAAAATGTTTTTGCCTTCAAATAGTTTTCTAGCTGCACATTTCTTGGTCGCCTGTTATTTTTTCCTCAGCTTTTGGAAGATACTACACTGTCTTCCAGCTTCTGTTGTGCTAAAGAATTTACTGCTAGCCTCATTTTTCTTTGTTAACAGGTGATCTGACTTAACTGGGGGGGGGCCTACTGTAGTTCTGTTTTTAAATTTTTGAGGAACCTCCGTACTGTTTTCTATATTGGCTGCACAAATTTACATTCCCAGCAACAATGCATGTGGGTTCCCTTTTCTCCACATCTTCCCCAACACTTGTTATCGCTTGTCTTTTTGATGATAGCCCTAATAAATACACAGTGATAGCTCAGTGTGGTTTTGACTTGCATTTCCCTGACGACTGGGGATGGTGAGGACATTTTCATGTGCCTGTTGGCCATCTGGATGTCTTCTTTGGAGAAATGTCTATTCAGTTCCTCTGCCCATCGTTTAATTGGATTGTTTAGTTTTGGTTTTTGCTTATTGACTTGTATGAGTTTTTATATATTTTGGCTATATTGACCCCTTATTAGATGTATGATTTGCAAATATTTTCTCCCATTTTATAGGTGGCCTTTCCATTTTGTTGATGGTTTCCTTTGCTGTGCAGAAGCTTTCTAGTTTGATGTAGTCCCAGTTGTTTATCTTTTATTTTCTTGCCTTTTCCTACCTTCCATGTCTCTACTTAATTTTTTTAAACATATGGAATACAATTATAACTGTTTTAATATTTTTTTTCTGCTAATTCTAACATTTCTGCTTTATTTTTGATAAATTATTTTCATTATGGGTTGTATTTCCTTGCCTCTTTTATGATTTCGATTGGATACGGGCACTGTCAGTTTCATGATGTTGGGTCTTGAATCTTTTTGTATTTCTAGAAATCTTCTTGAGCTTCTTAGTATTATTTGGCACAACTCAGGCAAGACCTCTCTGTACTCTACTTGATGCCCTAAAGTCATGAGGTTTTCCATTCTGGCTGGTGGGATCAGGCCCCATTTCTGGCCTTATGTGTGCACCAGGCACTGTGTCCTCTAATTCTTTCAGATGGGTCTTTCCCTGTCTCAGGCAGTTTTCTCACGTGAATGCACTGCTTAGTACTCTGCGGAATATTTGAGGGGCACCATCTGCAGATCTGTGCAGGGCTCTCCTCTCTGCTGTTCTTTCTTACGTGCTCTAGCTGCCTTGGCGTCTCCAGATGCTCAGCCGTGTCTCCTGAATTCAGGAAGACTGCCCGGCCGTCTTGGTTCCTCCTCCCTGGTAAATAGGAACAGCTTCACCGACTGGTGGCCCAAGCAAGTAGCACAGGGCCCCAAACTCCAAAAGGCCCATGTTTGGATTTAATGCTCTATGGTCACCATCTTGAAATTCCTAATAATTTTATCTTTGAATTTGTGTTTTGTAAGCAGATTCCCATGGGACTGCAGAGCATGCGCCAAAGTCTTGGGACCGGGGTTCACACATGGCCCTTTTCCCCTCTGTCTCACTGCTTCTCTGGCATAGGTCCCCTCACCCTCTGGCACCTCAGCCTCCCCCTCTCTTTCCTTGCCCAGCAACTAACGCCCCCCTCTAGTCTCCAGTGGGAACTTGAGCATGGGCACAGGGAGAGTCAGAATGAGATGTCTGTCCCTGTGGTGGTAACCATCCCTGTGGCAGGCTGGCACCGCGCAGTACATTCCACAGGGAGGAAGCTCTTGCCTACGTTTACACAGGTACCAAATCATCCTGGCCCAGAGTTTTCAGTACCCCTGGGGCTGCTCATCCACAGTCATTTGGGGGTCAGATGTATGGGAAGTGCCAATTCCTTGCTCATCTTCCTGGGGCGCCGTTACAGCAGCGGGCATGCGGTAAGCAAGTGCATGCATGCCTTGTCAGAGGGCGCAGCTTCCGGGCACCTCTGAGGGTCTGCCTTTGCCCTGAAAGTGTCTCATGCCTGAAGGAATGCGACATTAAATAGCACATCAAAATCACCATGACAGATTGAGAGACTGGAAGAAAGGAAAACTTTTTCCTGCATTTTGAATAAGGGATCCTACTTTTTTTTGAGATTTTATTTATTCATTTGTCAGAGCACAAGCAGGGGGAGCGGCAGGCAGAGGGAGAAATGGGCTCCTCGCTGAGCAGGGAGCCCGATGCAGGGCTTGATCCCAGGACCCTGGGATCATGACCTGAGCCAAAGGCAGACGCTTAACTGACTGAACCACCCAGGTGTCCCAGATCCCTACTTTTTAAATTTTGTACTGAGCCCCACAACTTTTGTATCCAGCCTGGGTTGGAGGGTTCACCTTACTTTTTAACCATTTTTCAGGGATCACTTTTCCTGCATTGCCTGATGTGTCTTGAAAACTATTGTTTCATGAATTTTCTATGGTTTTTTGTTTTTTTTTTTGGTTGGTTGTTTCAGGCAAAGGGTAAATCCAGTCCCTGTTACTTACTTCCTCTTGGCTGGAAGCGGAAGTCCTCTACATTTTCATACATTTATCTTTGTGCACTTGGCATCAGTGTTATGCTTTTTAAAAAAACTCTAAAAAATGTTTAATACTAGATTAATGGCAAGCTAAACTCAATAGTAATATTTGGAATCCACAGGGAGAGACACACATACACATCAGAAAGGGGGTCCAATCTTATCAAAATTCAAAACCTATAACTCCCAGGGAAATCATTTCAGGAAATTTGACCAGAATCTGTCCTCAGGTTTTAATATCTCCCCTTAGCACCCCGGCCCCTCCCAGCCAGCCCTTGGTTCCAGGACAGCACATGAAGAGTTAATCTTCAAATGGGTCATTCTGTTCAACTTCCCTAAAGACTCATGGGACAAGATGCAATTAGTCATACAAGACCAATTTGTCCAAACCAATTGTCCAAAGGCCTAATCCAGAACACAGTGTTTTGAAAGGACACACAAAACCTATCATGCCCCACACAGTTTGGCCAGGATTGCACTTCGCAGAGTCAAAGTCAGCAATGGGCAATTTCCACTGAGCAGATTAGGAATGTTGCCAAAAAGCCAGGGCAGTGGGAAGCTCCTAGCAGCTGGGGAACAAAATCCACAGGCTAGAGCCACTGCTGCTGGTTCCCTTCCTCATCCCACCAACAGAGTAAGCCTGCACTCCCGCAGCTCTCCCCAGGCACATACTCCTTGGTCATTAAGAAAGTCCAGCCCTTGTAAAGCTTTTTTTTTTTTAATTATATATCAGAGAGCGCGTGCACAAGCGAGTGCACACAAGCAAGGGGGAGCAGCAGGCAGAGGGAGAAGCAGGCTCCCCGCTGAGCAAGGAGCCCATGCAGGGCTCAGGGCTCAATCCCAGGACACTGGGATCATGACCTGAGCTGAAGGCAAACGCTTAACTGACTGAGTCATCCAGGTACCCCCTCCTTGTAAAGTTTCTGACCATTAGCCTTTAACGAATCAGTAAAGTAAAAGTATGGTGATCTGAGACAGAATATCTGAGTTTACTTCTATCTCTACCACTACCTAGTAGTGGAACCTTAAGCATTTCTGGACTTCACTGCTTTCATTCAAGTGGGGGGGGTGGAAATAATTTTTGTACCTTCATTTACATGATTGTTGTAAGGATGAACTTAGGGGAGGCGGGCTGGTGCAGTGTAAAGAGCACGATGGATCCAACAATATAAACACTTCATAGTTGTGTGACTTTGGGGAAGTTACTTAACCTTTCAGAGTCCTAGTTTCCTAATCTAGAAGGAGATAACACCTGTCTCACAGGAACATTGTGAGGATTAAATGAGATAATGTTAAGAAGTGCCTGACCGCTAATGGGCACTCAAAAATGGTAATATAAAATCTAGATGATAATATTTTGTAAAATTCTATGTGGATGGAGCAAGGGGATAAACAATGGGAGGGAGTCACTGCCTTTTTTTTTTTTAAGAGAATGCGAACCTTCTTTATAAAGATTGATTATCCTGGCTTATTGCTATAACATCTTTAAATTCAAGATTTCACAATAATGGTTTTCAGAGAAGCTCGGGATGGTAATGTGTCATAAAAGGATTGAAAAAAGACTCTTGGAAGGTGGGCAAAGACCTCTAGCGTTACGCACATCCCAAAATAAGGTTCTCTGGGAATTAGCCTAGGACACTTAATTCCTCAGTCGAGATAGATGGTTCTTCTTGATCTGGGGGGAGGGGGTTCTTCATAAGAACAGCATACTTCACATATTGCATGATCTCGTATTTACCCATCAGAATGTTCACTGCTCAGGGCACCTGGGTGGCTCAGTCAGTTGAACATCTGGCTTGATCTCGGCTTGGGTCTTGATCTCAGGGCCGTGGGTTCAAACACCATGTTGGGCTCCATGCTGGGTGTGGAGCCTACTTAAAAAAAAAGAATGTTCACTACTCTTTATGTACATTTTTGTGCAACCCTGGTAACTTTCATATTCTAGTTTCATTTCTATTGTAACCCTACATCACTTCTCATTGGAGCTTTCAACACTCCCACTGCTTTTGTATGTATCAGATATATGTTAATAATGTTCATTAAACTGTTCAAACCTAAGCAAAACCACAGCAAACATGCCGATGAACACCAATGCCAGAGACCAAAATGATGGTCAATAACCATCTGCATGTGGCAGACAGAGTTGGTGATGTTTGCTCTCCATACAGCTTTATGACTGAGAAATGTCCCAAGTAGAGAGGTTTCTGTGGATAGGGAACTTACTATATGCCAGGCATTGCATCAGGAGCTGGGAATGCAGTGGAGAGCAAGACACACCTAGTTTCTGCTCTTCCCAAATTCTCAATCTAGCAGAGGGGACAGATCAGGAGATGGGCAATTGTCCTGCAGTATGGTGAAGTGAGGGGGAGCTATAGAAACACAGAGCAAGGTCACCTAACCGGGACTTGGAGAGCAGAGACTTCTGGAGGAAGTGATGTCTAAGCTGAGACCGAAAGGATGAGTAAGATTCAGTCAGGTAAAGATGAAGGGAAGAGGGGCCTATGTAGGGAATGTGGCCTGTTCGGGGAGCTGACAGTACTTCTGTCCTGCTGGATACAAACTGTGTTAAGGCAGGCTGGAGAAGTAAGTGAGATCCAGGCCACACAGGGCCTCATAAGCCATGGGGAGGGAGGGAGTAGTTGGGTGATCTGGAGGGAGACGCTAGGAGGCTCAGCTGTCTCTTCTACTTAGTAATATGAACTTGAACAAGTTATTTAAATTTTAAGCCTCAGTTTCCTCATGTGTAAAATGAGGACAGTATTCAAATAATATCTGTCTCATAGGCCTGTTTCAGTGTTAATGAGATAGTGCCCAGAAGATACCTAATGCATAATATGTGTTCAATAAATATTAGCAATTATCTCTCTCTCTTTTTTTAAAGATTTTGTTTATTTATTTGAGAGAGAGCACAAGAAGGGGTAGAGTTAGAGGGAGAGGGAGAAGCAGACTCCCTGATAAGCAGGGAGTCCGATGTAGGGCTCAATCCCAGGACCCTGGGATCATGACCTGAGCCAAAGGCAGACAGATGCCCAATCGACTGAGGCACCCAGGCTCCCCATTAGCAATTATTTCTATATTATTTCTTCTACTGTGAAGCTGACATATTTTGGCTGTTGAAGATTTGATGTCATAGGTTTGGACAGGGTATATGTATATATTGCATATGAATATACATACATACACACGTTTTTTCACGTTACATTTTTTACCTTAGTTTTGTTGATTATGAAACAGAAGTTTTATACACTGACATTGTGGTATTTGGATTCCTTTTCTTTTTCTATTATTTTTTTTTCTTTTTTTTTTTTTTTAAGATTTTTATTTATTTATTTATTTGACAGAGATAGAGACAGCCAGCGAGAGAGGGAACACAAGCAGGGGGAGTGGGAGAGGAAGAAGCAGGCTCATAGTGGAGGAGCCTGATGTGGGGCTCGATCCCACAACGCCAGGATCACGCCCTGAGCCGAAGGCAGACGCCTAACCGCTGTGCCACCCAGGCGCCCCTCCTTTTCTTTTCTAATTAGTCCTCCATGACTTTAATATCTTAAACATCATCATGCCTCCACAGTGATAGTGTCTTCTGTCTTCCTCAGTGTTCTCGCTGCTTCTATGCCTTCTGGCTCTGTGAATCTGAATTGCTATCCTTAGGAAAGTGCGCCCTCTGGCGTTCATCTTGTGTAAGTTCAAGAGACAACGTCCCATTAACTGTGGTCTAAGGTCCCTTCCTCCGGCCTATGAGCAGAGACCCTCGATCCCAGAGAGCATGGGAGGCTGTTAAAGCAGTAGATTTATGATAGAAAACCTCTGGCTATTATAAAATATTCTTGTCCTTGTCCTTTCAAAGGTATCATACAGCTACTAATTAATATATAGCCCGCATTAATACATCCGTGGTACAAAGATTATAACATACAAAATGCCTTTCCTAGGAGAAAAGTCACAAGGATTTGGAGACCTAGGATCAAGGCCTATGAATCCACTATTACTGTGTGGCCTCGGGAAAGTCCTCACGATTGGGCCTTCCATTTTTAAAATGAAAAAGACTAGATCTATGTTTCATGAAATATGTTTTTTTAGAATACTCCATTGATTTTGAGTGATCACATACAAAAAAGAGACAAGAGAGGCTACAAATAAATTGGGAAGATGAGGGTTAAACAAAATTAAAGCGTTTCTTTACGGCAAGACTTCTCAGAGTTACAGTGCTGACACAGTATTACAAATGTGCAAGAACACGGCTAGAGCTTCCCAACGGCAGAGCTTCCCAATGGCGGTTGACTGCAGAAGCTTTTGCTGGCAGAGCAGCCTGCAGTGCCAATATTCTAAAGAAAACATTCTTGAAAATGCTGCTCTGTGCTATGATTTCATTTGGTGAATTGTCCCGATCACTGGGTTCTTTTGCTAGGTAAAGACAAAGTCAGGCAACCAATCTGCTCATGTTAGGACACCAAGTCAGTGATAAAGATAATTTGACAGCGATCAAGAACATAGCCTCTTAGTAACAGTAACAAACACAATAATAATAATAGTTCACATTTATCGGGTGCTCTATATGCCCAGCGCTGTGCTAAGTGTGCCATGCATGTTACCTCATTTCATCCTTACAATAACCCAATGAGTTTCTATTATTATCATCCCCATTAAAACATTTTTTAAAGTGAATTTATTATTATTTTGAGAGACTGAGAGAGCGGGGGGGGTGGGGGCAGAGGGAGAGAGAGAGAATCTTAAGCAGGCTCCACGCCTAGTGTGGAGCCCGACTTGGGGCTCAGTTGGTTAAGCATCTGCCTTTGGCTCAGGTCATGATCCCAGGGTCCTGGGATGGAGCCCCACGTCATCGGGTTCCCTGCTCAGTGGGGAGCCTGCTTCTCCCTCTCCCTCTGCTGCTCCCCCTGCCTGTGCTCTCTCTCACTCACACTCTATCTCTCAAATAAATAAATAAAATCTTTTTAAAAAATGAAAGCTGGTTATCTTCTTTAAAAAGCAAAGATTTTTTCAGAAGGGGGAATGAAGCATGAGAGGCTGTGGACTCTGAGAAACAAACTGAAGGCTTTAGAGGGGAGGAGGGTGGGGGAATGGGATAGGCTGGTGATGGGTAGTAAGGAGGGCACGTATTGCATGGTGCACTGGGTGTTATACGCAACTAATGAATCATCGAACTTTACATCAATAAATAAATAAATAAATAAATAAATAAATAAATAAAAATAAAAAACAAAGATTTTATTTTTAAGTATTCTCTACACCTAATGTGGGGCTTGAACTCACAACCCCAAGATCAAGAGTCACATGCTCCACCAACTGAGCCAGCCAGATGTCCCATTATGATCCCCATTTTAAAGATGAGAAAGAGCTATTCAGCAAGGCTGGTTTCGTGGTTACGAAATTGGTTAATGACTGGCGATTCTGGAACGTCTTTATTTCTCCATCAATTCTGAATGACAGCCTTGTTGGAAAAATGATCCTTGGCTGCATGTTTTTCTCTGAAAGAGCTTTAAAAATGCCCCCCCACAACCCTTTCTCTCATTCCAGGTCTGTGTAGACAGGTCTGATGTAATTCTGATACCTTTGCCTTGGTACGTGAGAAATTTCTTTGCCCTGGCCGCTTTCAATACTGTATCCTTGGATCTAATATTTGCGAATTGCACTATGACGTGACATGGCATAGGTTTGTCGTGGTTGAGCTTGGGAGGGGTCCTCTCTGCCTCTTGGACACGAATGTTTGTTTCCCTTGCTAGATTAGGGAAGTTTTCAGCTACAATTTGTTCAAATATCTCTTCTAGACCTCTGTTTTTCTCCACCCCCTCAGGGATGCCGATGATTCTGACATTGGATCGTTTCATAGAGTCAGTAATCTCCCGTAATCTACATTCGTGGGCGTGGATTTTTTTAAGACCAGCTTCTATTTTCGTTTTTTCTTCTACTAACCCATCCTCCAATTCGCTAACGCGTTCCTCTGCCTCGGTGACCCTGGCCGTCAGAGCCTCTAGTTTTGACTGTATTTGGCCCACTGAGTTTTTAATTTCTGTCAGATTCGCTCTCATTTCTGCCCTTAGGGATTCTATATTCTCAGCAACGCTTTCTCTGATGCTTTTTTCAAGTTTACTCATCATCTTGACCATTGTTGCTCTGAATTCCATTTCTGATAATTGGGATNCTTCAGAGGGGAGGGGGGTGGGGGAATGGGGTAGACTGGTGATGGGTGGTAAGGAGGGCACGTATTGCATGGTGCACTGGGTGTTATACGCAAATAATGAATCATCGAACTTTACATCGGAATCCGGGGATGTACTGTATGGTGACTAACATAATATAATAAAAAATCATTAAAAAAATAAATAAATAAAAATAAAGTTGGACATCCTAAAAAAAAAAAGAGCTATTCAATTGCAAAGCTGGGATTGAAGCCCTGGCTGACTGCTGAAAACACTAATATACTTTGTATGCTATAGCCACTAATTCAAACTGAGACACTTTGGAAAGTGAATGGGCTCTAAAAATAACTATATAATTTTTGAAATATTTATTCTTTCACCGAAATTAATTTCACTGGTGTGCAAAAACCAGTCAAAAGTAAACTCCTTTGTTAAAAAAAATGAAAATAAAATCTGTGTATACTAAAGCAAGCTATAAATGACTTACATGATTCGATCAGCTTCTTAGTCCTATTTGTTGTTCGCTGTAATTTGTTCCAATCCTTTTTTAGGGAGACATTTTAATGCCTTCCTGTTTTCATTAGCTGCAATTCGCTAAAAGCTTCAAAAGCCAAAGGGATTTTTTTTTTAGCACTCTATTTGTTGAATATTTTGATTGACTATTTCCAAGGGATGGTGAACGAAAGAACCCGAAATTTAGAGAACTCTCTTTTTAGAAAAAAGACTTAGGTAGAGTAACAAAGGAGTTCTTCAGCAGCTCAGATGTTTCTAAAATCTGACGCTGCCGTGCTAAGTTTTTCTTATTTTGGTGGGTAGTCACCATGAACCTTGTCACATAAAAAACGTCCGGACCTGAATTGTGGCTATAGAAAAAATATGCTGGTAAATCTGACGCCACAGCTTTGTCCGTCGGTATAATATTGCAGTTTGTCTGGGGGCGCCTGGGGGGCTCTTCGTGTTGGCTCAGGGACGTGAGATTGCCTGCGGGCTCCGCACTCAGCGGGGAGTCTGGGAGAAGATTCTCTTCCTCTGCCCCCGCCACTCGCTCTCTCTCGCATGCCTTCGCTCTCAAATAAATAAATAAATCTTTTGCAGTTTGTTTGGATACAGTTATCAATCATGTGTACTATAACCAATCTCAATAATGTTATTTTTACCACAACATTTTCCTCTGTTAGAATTTATAATTTTCATATTATCACTGAAAAAAAAAATAAATGTATTAACTTCCAAAACTGTTATTCGATTTGACACATTGGATGGAATAATTGAGCTATGATGAACTGAAGTTGTAAAGTGGGTGTCGTGGAACCATTTGTTCGCCAAATTCAGCCAACACTTTAACAGCTACCGCGTCATTTTTCATACATACACAAGGAAATTTAGAATAAAAAATAAGCAAAATGAATTTAGAAGAACAACCATTTGATCTTGAAAAGTTATATGTAAATCTTCTGCATCTGCCTGTGATCCTTGAGCACATTATTAAAATAACTACCGACTTCTTTTTTATTTTAATTCCAGTAGAGTTAACATACAACGTTATGGTAATTTCCGGTGTACAATTTAGTGATTCAACGCTTCTGTACATCACCGGTGTTCATCGCGACAAGTACCCTCCTTAATCCCCATCACTTAGTTCCCCCATCCCCTGACCCTCCCCCCCCCTCTGGTAACCAGCAGGGTCTTCTCTAGAGTTAAGAGTCTGTTTGTCTCTGTCTTTTATTTTTTCCTTTTCATGTTTCTTTTTGTTGTTGTTTCTTAAATTCCACAATGAGCAAAATCATATGGTATTTGTCTTTCTCTGACCGACTTGCTTTTCCTAGCATTGTACTTTCTAGCTCCATCCATGTCATTGCAAACGGCAAGATTTGGATCTTTTTAACGGCTGAATAATATTCCATTGTGAAATAACTACCGACTTCTGAGGTAGCTGCTGATGTTTCGTCAGCAGGTAGGTGTCTTCTGTTTTTGTGTGATCGGTTATATCACTGTGGCCGCATGGGTGGCAGACATCAACAGACATTTTGTGTGAGTTACATGTAAATCGTTAAATTCAGTACCTAAATTTTCATAAACACATATGTTCATTTATTTGTGCTCATTACTGCGAAGAGGATTTATTACAAAATAGAAAAGCATTATCAGTCAGTAAAATAAATAGTTGTAGATTTATACCATGCATAAATTACATAACCATTGTTGCAAGAATGTTCAGACCACTCTCTCTATACACTGTGTGGCAGGGCTGCTTAGCCGCCCTTCCCTACACATATTTCATGTACACCTAACCTATAATTTCCCACATCTCCCATTGACCCTGGTGAGCTGATAGCTTGTGAGACTGACTGTAGAAACTGGAAATCTATTAAAACCAAACCAAATCATTTTGGCACAGCTATTAATTACAATACCTGGTTCAAAGATGAAAAGTATGAGACAAACCTCATGCCCGTCAGAATGGCTAGACTAAGAATGACAAGGAACAACAAGTGTTGGCGAGGATGTGGAGAAAAGGGAAGCCTCCTGCACTGTTGGTGGGAACATCAGCTGGTGCGGCCACTCTGGAACACAGTATGGTGGTTCCTCGAAAGCTTAAAAATAGAAATGTCATACGATCCAGTAATTCCACTTCTGGGTATTTACTTAAGGAAAATGAAAACCCTAATTCAAAAAGATGTATGACCCCTATGATTTTGTTTTTGTTTTTTTAAGATTTTATTTTTAAGTAATCTCTACATCCAACATGGGCCTTGAACCCACAACCCTGAGATCAAGAGTTGCATGCTCTCCCCATTGACCCAGTCAGGCGGCCCTGCACCCCTGTGTTTATTGCAGCATTATTTACACTAGCCAAGACCTGGAAGCAACCCAAGTGTCCATCAATAGATGAATGGATGAAGATGTGAGATACACACACAGGACTATTATTCAGCCACATAAAAGAATGAAATCTTGTTATTCTTGACAACATGGATGGACCTAGAAGGTATTATGCTAAGTGAAGTAAGTCAGACAAAGACAAATCCATCTGATTTCACTTATATGTGGAAACCAGAAAACAAAACAAATGAACAAACAAAAAACCAGAAGCACATATAAATACAGAGAACAAACTGGTGGTTGCCAGAGGGGAGGAGAGCTAGGGGGGGATGGGCAAATAGATAAAGGGGATTAGGAGGTACAAACTTCCAGTTATAAAATAAATGAGTCACGGGGATGAAAAGTACAGCATAGGGGATATAGTCAATAATATGGTAATAACTTTGTATGGTGACAGATGGTAACTAGACTTACCGTGGGGAGCATTGTGTAATGTCTAGAATTGTCAAATCACTACGCTGTACACCTGAAACTAATACAATATTGTATGTCAGCTATACTTCAATGTAAAATGGAAACTGTTTAAAGTGTGAGACAGTTGCTAAATTGGGTGAGATGCAGGACAACAGGTGTAAACTAAGACTGTCCCAGACAAAAGGAGAATGCATGGTCATCCTGGTTACGCTACTTCTCACCAGATTATCATTTCTTAAATCGGGTCCTCTTTAGTAACTGCACATGGTCTTAACCAATGTCCCAGAGTAATGACATCATGATCATGATGATGATGAACTTTTGACTTAGTTGATTACACTACCCTTAAAATGTCTTTCTCTCTCATGGCTTCTGGAGAGTTTCATCAGAATTCTGATGTTCCTCTTTGTCTACCCAAGCTCTAAATGTTAGAGGGCTTCAGGGCTCAAACCTGGGCCTGCCTCTCTTCTCTAGCTGCACTCTCTCCCTAGGGGGTCTTCATCTGGGTCCATGGCTTTAAAAGCCAGTTCTGTGCTGATGGCTCCTGAATCTCTATCTGCAGCTTGGGCTTTCCCCTTAGACCCGGACTCATAGCCTCACTTGCCTATTCAACATATCCGCTTGGATGTTTTAGAGTCATTTCAAAATTGAAACGTCTAGAAAGGAACCGTTGCCTGGATTTGAATCTCGGCTCTGAAATTTACCAGCTATGTATTATTGGTTGCTTTGATGTGACTCAATTTCCTTATCTCTAAAATGGGAATATTAAACCCCCGGGGACGTTGTAGAGTTGTGTTAGTCAATGTAAAGCTTAGAACAATATTTGGGACGTATTAAACATTCCACTCAGTAAAATGTTGGCTATTATCTCTATCCCCTGTTTGCTTTTTCATAAAGCAATAAAACTTGAAATTATTTTGTCTGTTTACTTGATTCTCACTAGTCTCCCCTACTAGAATGTAAACTCGAGGAAAGAGACAATATTTGTCTTATTCATCACCATATCCTCAGTCCCCACCATACTTAGTGCCTGGCTCATAATAGGTGCTCAATAAATATTTGCTGGAATGAATGAATGAATGAGTGAGTGAGTGAATGAAATAACTGCATGACCCAGCTTAAAAGTCCAGAAGCAGAATGTTCTGTCTCTCCTTCTTTCTATGTGTTTATTTGGGAAATAACAGGGAGCAATGTTGGGAGTAGTTGTGCTGTACAGGGTTGGGGGATAGTTTGTGTATAAATTACCTAATGCAAGTAACCACCAGCCATACAGACTTTTCTACTACAAGACTTCTCAATGTGTTTTGTGCCATGCACCTCTTTAAGAATTTGATGACGTTTATGAACCCTGACATAGAATAATGTTTTAGATGCATAAAATTATATATATATATATATATATTTACAAAGGAAACAAATTATATCAAAATACAATTATTAAAATATTTAATAATATGTGATGTAATAATATATGTGCTTCTCTCTTAACACATTAAATAGCAAGATCTAGAGTTGTAAAAAGTAACAACATTGTGATAGAAAACACAGCCACGGTTTCTGCTGGTGACTAAGTCATAGGTATTGCTAAATTTACTGTGAGTTGTTGCCTATATCCATGGTTTAAGGAAATCCTCAATTTCAGTAAAACACTGGCTCGGATAAAGATGTTCTTTTTTCCCATCCCAGTTCATGAGCCCCTCTGAACTCCATCTACGGACTCTAGGTTAAGGACTCCTGGCTTAGAGTCAGGGAGCTCAGGACACTGACTAGGAGAAAACCTAGTATACCTATATTTATTTCTGTAACTTAGGATCCCATTCAGATTGTCCTTTCCTTACCACATCTCCTTGGTATGTGTTACTACGTTGTTGGTTTACCACCGCCCCCAGTGTGGTAGACACAGAGAATATACCATTCTGATCACCATTCGAGGAAGGACCTACTGCCTTCAGGTCGTGAGGTCACGCTCTTCCTGGGACAGGCCACATCCCGTGACTGAAAGAGAGGGAACGAAGGCCTGTTGTGGGATACTCTGATGGGCAAGATCTGTTCCAGATCAGCCTGTGAAGTCGGCCAAGGCTTTTTTTAGACTGGCATCCCTGTTAAACTTCTCCCTCTGCCCAATCCCGCCTTCCACCCATTTCTTTCACCAATACTGATCTCTAAACATCTTGCCCCCCAAATTCCACCTCAGCATCTGCCTCTGGAAAACCCAATCTGTCACACCCCCCTTCCTGCCCTTACAGCAACTACAGCCTAAGTCCCCAAAGGCTGGGGCAACACTTCAGTGCAAACTGGGATGCTCGCCTCGACCTCCACGCCAGGTGACCCAACCTAGCTTGCCCGCCCTGGGCTTCCCCAAGATGTGCTCCTTTGCCATGCAGATTATTCTGAGCTGAAAACGAGACCCAAAAGCCTCAAGAAGAAGCGCTGACCTCCCTGTGTAACTGCCTGAAAGGGTTGGGATAGGGGAGCTGCTCCAGGGAGAGAGCGACCACCACAGATAACGACAGTATATTGTGAATTAGGGACAGCAGACAGAAAAGAATTCAGAAAAGTCCGTTTGGTAAGATTTCTCTCTGTGAAATTTGAGCCCCCCACCCCCCCAGAATAGAGGCCAGATGATCCCTCTTTCTGTTCCTCCTCTGCTGACCCTGATTCACTCAGGACCCTGTGAGGGAGCTGAGGCTCTGAGAAAAGAAGGGGCTTACTTCTGCTCCCGCAGCTGAGGGGCAAGAGTTTGAGTTCAAGCCTAGGCCAGTCTGACTCCTTAGCCTGTTTCCTGACGCTGGTATGTGTTACCTCTACTGGGCAGTGATGTCTTGTCTTTTCTCTTTTCTTTTCTTTTCTTTTCTTTTCTTTTCTTTTCTTTTCTTTTCTTCTTTCCTTTTCTTTTCTTTTCCTTTCTTTCTTCCTTTCTTTCTTTCCTTTCTTTCTTTCTTTCTCTTTCTTTCTTTGTTTTTCTTTCTTCCTTTTCTTTCCTTCCTCCCTTTCTTTCTTTCTTTTTCTTTTTTAAGATTTTATTTATTCGAGAGAGAGAGGGAGTGCACCAGCAGGGGGAGGGGGAGAGCCAGAAGCAAGCTCCCTGCGAAGCCTCCCCGTCGAGCCGGGAGCCTGATGCGAGGCTCAACCCCATTAAGACCTGAGCCGGGGGCACCTGGGTGGCACAGCGGTTAAGCGTCTGCCTTCAGCTCAGGGCGTGATCCTGGCGTTCTGGGATCGAGCCCCATATCAGGCTCCTTTGCTATGAGCCTGCTTCTTCCTCTCCCACTCCCCCTGCTCCCTCTCTCGCTGGCTGTCTCTATCTCTGTTGAATAAATAAATAAAATCTTAAAAAAAAAAAAAAGACCTGAGTCAAAGGCAGACGCTTAACCGACTGAGCCACCCAGGTGCCCCTGGGCAGTGATGTTTCTTTTCTGTTTTTCTTTTTAAGATTTTATTTATTTATTTGAGAGAGAGTGAGGAGCGGTGGGATGGGAGGGGCAGAGGGAGAAGGAGAAGCAGACTCCCCGCTGAACAAGATCCTAGGATCAGCACCTGAGCTGAAGGCACGCGCTTAACTGAGCCACCCAGGCGCCCCTCTTTTCTGTTCTTGAGGACCGATGGCATTGTGTTTTCTTAGGTGTCACAACCATAGTAAATAAAGTACTAATGAAATGTCCTCATTTAGGAAAAACTTTGCAGATGAAACCATGCATCTATATTTACAGAAATTTAAGGCTTTAAAATAAGTAACAGTTAACTCCCCAAGAAAAGGCAGTAGATAATGATTTTTCTCACTGCTCAGTGACATAGATAAAATATATTTTTGTATTTTATCAGTTCCTTAATTTTGATTACCATTTATTACTTCTCTGAATGTGTTCCTTTTTAAAAGCTCTGTTGAGGTATTATTGACATTCAATACACTGCACATATTTAAAGTGTACAGTTTGATGAGTTTTGACATATGTATATGCGTCACACACTTGGGGTGTCTCTTCATGTCTAAGTTGGCTAGAGCCAACCCAAGAGAGCGCTAGGCTTTGGCGCTGGTTCTTGAGCTTGTAAAGGACACCAGGTGAGTAAGTACGCCGGGTAAAGACTTCAAAGCAACTACCGCTATTGAACTCAGAAGCACCAACTTGAGACATAAAGGACAGCACTTTATTGGTCTTTCCTCCAAGAGGCCGTAATTAACCGGTAAGGATTGCATTTCACTCTTGGCGCCAAAGCCAAGAATAAAACAGCATCACGCGGCAAAAACAAACTGCATTTAGAAGCTAGGCCTCCAGGGGGAGAAAGCTCCTGGAGAAATGCCTAGAAAGAGGCAAAGCCTCCGGAGTCACTAGCTCAAAGTACAACAGTCGCTTCGCCGAGCAAGGTCTCCTTGACCGCTGGCAGCGAGCACAGCCTCCCACGGCTACAGCCGGCCCTCCAAAGGTACCCAAAGCAGGAGACACAAAAGGCCAATGTCTCGTCCGGATCGATGCGCGGCTGTTCCCGAAACGCTGACCCACACGTGCAAAGGCGGGCCGACCGGCCCACACCCCCCTCCTTCCATCCCACTGTCGCTCCGGCCTGCCCGGTCTGCCCGGTGGAGGAGCCGAAAGATAGGTGAAACCGACGCGGGGGGTGAAACCGACGCTCCCCGCGCCCGTAACAATACCAAGGAGGGCTGGGGAGGGGGGGCAAAGCTCACCACCTCTGGTTTAGTTTCGTTTTATTAAAAACTTCACGTGACTGCCCGACTCTTGACTCAGCGATTTCTCCAAACAGCCTCCTTTAATTTATTGGTTTGTCATCACCGCCTTCACCTTTTCTTGTACAGTCCTACCCACCAATTTCGAACATTGAAGCGGAATTCGCCCATTGGATACAACAAATAAATTAGCTGTTTGATTCATTTAGCCAATTCATTTCAAGCTCGCAAAATGAGAAGATAGGGGTTTTAAATAATCGCCTAAGTGATTCCCCACGGAAGCAACTGCCACGCGTTTTCTTAAAAGGATCACCAGCTTTTCTGTGGGTTTTTTTTTTCTCACTATTTTACCTTCGTTCTGGATTATTATAGATCCATTCTTAAGTAAACGAGAGAATTAGATAAAGACTTAATAAACAGTTGTCCCGGAACTTCTTCTCCCTCCCCCAGAGATACACCCCCAAAACGATTCAGATAAGTTTTGGGCAAATTAAAATTTTAGAATACAGAGCTTGCTTGGTTTTTGTTTTTAAACGTTTATTTTAATCTTTTTTTATTGTTTTATTTTGTTTTAAGTTTATTTATTTATTTTAGTCACCTCTACACCCAGTGTGGGTCTCGACTAGAACTCGCAACCTGGACATCAAGAGTAGCATGCTTCTCAGGGCGCCTGGGTGGCACAGCGGTTAAGCGTCTGCCTTCGGCTCAGGGTGTGATCCCTGTGTTATGGGATCGAGCCCCACGTCAGGCTCCTCTGCTATGAGCCTGCTTCTTCCTCTCCCACTCCCACTTGTGTTCCCTCTCTCACTGGCTGTCTCTATCTCTGTCAAATAAATAAATAAAATCTTTAAAAAAAAAAAGCATCCGACTCTCAATTTCGACTCAGGTCATGGTCTCAGGGCTGTGAGATCGCGCCCCACATCGGGCTCCATGCTGAGTGTGGAGACTGCTTAAGATTCTCTCTCTACCCCTCCCTCAACCCCTCCCCACCTCTTTCTCCCTCTCAAAAAAAAAAAAAGTTCTCTCTGGTAATAGCTCTCTTCCAGGTACAGGCATCTCATCTCAATTCATTTAAGCGGTGAAGGGGGAGGTAAAAAGCTTTTCCTGGGTTTGCTGGGTTTTAATTGCCTTCAGCTCAAGCCATTCCACACACCCACGTGACACACTTTGGGGTACTGTATCCTGCTCCCCTTCCTAAGTTTTCGAGGTCTCATTTATTGGGTTTACGTAAGGTGAAACACGCCTGAACTTTTGCTTAAGTTTGGCAGTTGTTTGAGGTTTTCCTACCAATGTGTGTTGGACAACCCCCAGAACTATTGTTCTAACCAACTTCTGTGTTTTTCCCAAAGCGCTTCAGTATATCTGTAAGCACCTAGATCAATGGAAGAAGTGGTTTAACTCACTTAATTCCTGTCCACTGAGTAGAGGAGAGAGATGTGGAGAGAATGGGCAACCACTAGAACAGCAGTCAGTGCCGAGGAGGGGAGACCGGGCGGAGCACAGGCGGACATGCACCCCCAAGTGTTAACAGCCCAGCAGGTCAGAGTGAGGTCCAACCTGTGTGCCGTACCGGGCAGGCCAACTGTGAGCCACACAATGTCTTACTCTTTTACAGCTCTACCCCAGGATCTGGCCCAGCTTGAGCAGAGAGAAGAGTATAAATTCATGCATTCGACAGTACTTAGTGAGTATCTATGTTCCAGGAATTGTTCTTGGCACTTAGGCTATCTCAGGGAAGGTAGAAGACTCGGATTCCTGCGCTTGGTGTCCTTGGCGTTTTAGTGGGGGAAGACAGACCCTAAACAATAAGCATAATAATAAAGAAATTACATTTTATGTTAGGAGGAGACAAGTGCTGAGAAAAAATGGGCAAGAAAAGGGAGTTTGAAAGTGTGTGCATGTGCGTTTGTGTGTGTGTGTGTGTGTGTGTATTAACTAGGGTCGTCAGGGTAGGCTTCATTAAGAAAGTGGCGGGTAAGCAAAGACTTGGAGGAAACGAGAGAGTTCATCATCCGGATATCTGAGGAAAGAATGTTCTGGAGAAAACAGCCAGGGTAAAGCCCTGGAGTGGGATTGATTGTACCCAAACAGCAAAACAGCTAACACACAGGGAGCGGGGCAAAGTTTATTGCTTACATGAGTAAATGGCTAGATACCCGATTACAGGGCAAGGTGTTGGCAAGGAGGAAAACAACCCCAACCACACGGTGGATTGAAGGTCTGAGGGATTGAGCAGCTGCTGAGTTGGAACGAAGTTACCAGACAGAGGTTCTGGGTAGGCTTCCTGGGATTGAGTTTGAGTAGTGGAAGGTGTGGGGAGGGCGGACAGGGCACATGAAATGGAGCCATGGCCTCAAACTGCCCCCACAATCACTGCCAAGACCTGCAGGTTTCTAGAAGGCTAGATGAGAAACCTGTCTGGAGACCATCGAAAACCAGCATTCATTCTGCTTCTGGGACTTTTTTTTTTTTTAAGATTTTATTTATTTATTTGACAGAGAGAGAGAGACAGCCAGCGAGAGAGGGAACACAAGCAGGGGGAGTGGGAGAGGAAGAAGCAGACTTCCAGCGGAGGAGCCTGACTNAGAGGGAACACAAGCAGGGGGAGTGGGAGAGGAAGAAGCAGACTTCCAGCGGAGGAGCCTGACTTGGGGCTCAATCCCATAACGCTGGGATCACGCCCTGAGCCGAAGGCAGACGCTTAACGACTGTGCCACCCAGGTGCCCCTGCTTCTGGTACTTTTTAAGTGGCAAGGGAAGCAACTAAACTGACCTAAACCCTAAACAACAAAGTACATTTTCCACCGAAATCTTATAAATGCCAACTTCAGGGGCAGAATACTCAGGGACCCACCTCACCTTCCCTAAAACCTGCGAGTCTTTCCTACAGAAGTTGTTTTAGTCGTTTTCCATTGGCTGCTTTGACAGTTCACCACAAACCTTGGCGGCTTCAAACCACACATATTTATGATCTTACAGTTCTAGAGGCCAGAAGTCCTAAAATCAAAGTGTCAGCAGGAAACACATTCCCCCTGGAGGCTCTGGGGAGAATCTTTTCCCCTGCCTCTTCTACATTATACAGGCTTTCCCGCCTTCCTTATCTTGGGGCCCCATTCCTTTCATGGTATCAGAGTCTTTTGTATTTTCATTTATTGTAAATTCCCTCCTCTAACAACTTCTGAGGCACAAGGAATTTCAGAAAGCTGCGGGATGCAAGTTGATAGAGTGCTTAGAGGTCATCTGATCTAACTTTTCTGCCGGTGCTGAAACTCATTCTACATTTTTCTGGACGAATGCTCATTCGGCTTCTCTTTTAAACACTGGGGGTTAGTACTTGTTAAGGTCTTACTCTTTGAAAGTCTTCCTACTGACCTGAATCCTGGCTCCTTGTAACTCCAAACGAACCTTCCATTCTCTCTTCAGAGCTCCAGAGAACAGTCTTTCTTTTGCCCGTGTTTGCCCTGTAGGTATTTGAAGACCACTTCCCCGGCTAAGATTTCTGTTGTCCAGCCTGAGCATGTGCCCATGGGGAGATTTTCTGGTTCCTCTTCACTCTGGTCTCTCTCTTCTGGACGCTCTCTAGTTCAGTGCCCTGAAACTGTGGTACCCAGAACTGAATATATGACCCTGGGGCAGACTTCACCAGGATAACACCTTCTTTGACTTGAGCTTTCTTTCTTTTAAAGATTATTTATTTGAGAGGGAGAGTGAGAGAGCATGAGCTGAGCGTGGAGTCCGGCTCTTTGCTTGATCCCAGGACCCTGAGATCACGACCTGAGCCGAAATCAACGGCTGGATGCTCAACCGACTGAGCCACCCAGGAGCTCCTTCCCCTATCTGATTTATAACAGCTAGTTTTTTCTGTTAATTCTGTTAAAAGTGTGTTTTTATTTTTTTAAAGATTTTTATTTGTTTGAGAGAGAGCGAGAGCGCACAAGCAGGCAGAGGGGCAGGGGATGAGGGAGAAACAGACTCCCCCGCTGAGCAGGGAGCCCGACGTGGGACTCGATCCCAGGACCTTGGAATCATGACCTGAGCTGAAGGCAGACGCTTCACAGACTGAGCCACCCAGGCGCCCCCAAAGTGTATTTTTAAGCAAATAAAAAATGCCCCACAGAACTTTCTGGTTATAAAATGTAGCCCACAGACCACATACAAATGACTCACCTGGCTATTTTCTAAAAATGCAGGCCCTTGGGCCCAACTCAGATTCCCAGTAGCGAGGCTCAGGAATCATCACCTGACATTAAACCACAGGTCAGTCTTATGGACGCTAGAGTTTCAGCACCCCACTTTAGGACTTCCACAGCGGTGGGTTTCAACTCTTAACACCTCTCGTGACCAGACCATACCTCCTATTAAGTCAGACTCTCTGGTATCTGTAGGTTTAAAAAATGTTCCCCAGGTGATTCTAATGTGCAGCCATTACTGAGAAACACTGATTTCTATGTTCTCCAGTATAGATTTGATGGTCAAATAATCTTTAACAACTTGTCAAATCTCAAGAAATCCCTTTGAGCTCATAAAATGGCGCCTGTTTACTTTAGACCTTGAGTTACTTGTCTGAGAGTAAAAATGAACTTATTGTTAGGAGAGAAACGAGATGCCTCTTATTTGGCACTAAAAACGTCAATCGTAATTGCCATCATTTTTATTCCAACAAGGAAGGTTGATGACTACCGTATACGCAGCACAGCGTTACGTACTGCCGGCAGTGCTGGGGGTAAATCAGCTACTACAAGGCATGTTCCTCAAGGAACTTAGTCTAGCTGGAGAGTCCAAATGAACCCGGGAGAACCTAGAGTGAAAAGTCATACAAAACCCCATCATAATGAAATATTGAACTATAAGGACACATGGTAAACACTAGTTCAGAATCCCAACAGAGAAAGAGGTTGGTGAGGTCTGCAGGTAGGGTTTGAGGTGCATCTTAGAAACATTTCAAGAGTTGAACTGATGGGGGGGGCGCCTGGGTGGCACAGTCGTTAAGCGTCTGCCTTCGGCTCAGGGCGTGATCCCAGCGTTATGGGATCGAGCCCCACGTCAGGCTCCTCCGCTGGGAGCCTGCCTCTTCCTCTCCCACTCCCCCTGCTTGTGTTCCCTCTCTCGCTGGCTGTCTCTCTCTCTCTGTAAAATAAATAAATAAAATCTTAAAAAAAAAAAAGAAGAGTTGAACCGATGGTGAAACAGCTTCCTGGATGAAGGATACTAGTTCAGATGACTTCAAGTCAGGCAATAAAGTTCCCCAAGTAAGAGTGACTTAAGTTTAAATGAACATGCATTATCCCACTCAATAAGAAGTTGGGGGGTGGGCAGTCCTGGAAGGGATTGTGTAGCAACTCAGCTATATTAAAAATATTTTTGTCTTTTTTGCTCTGACATCCTCAGTACAATGATGATGTTTTCCCTAGTGGTTCCAAGATGGCTGCCACAGCACCAAACATTGCATCCTGACTCTAGTATACCAAGCCATAGGTGGATGTAGGCCTTTCTCACATTTGTCTCTTTTTCAGAGAGGAAAAATCTCTTTCGGAGCTCCCTTGGGGTCTTCCTCCTGTCTCATTAGTCACCTTTATATCCATCACTAGCAAAGGCTTGCATGGCTGGCTTAGAGCAGTTGTGATTCATCTCTTGGAGCTGAACACATTGTCACCTGTAACATAATCAAGGTTGTGTCACTAAGGAAGTAGGGGGAATGACTCTTCGGTAGGAAACAAGCCATGCCTGCCACAGACCTAATGAGCATTTGTACTAAATGACTGAAAACTTATAATAAGTCATTATAGCGATTCAAACTGACAAAGACGTTCACGTTATTTAAACTTTCTGCTCTTCAGTTTCCTCATCGGTAAAACAGAGATACCAGTGCCTGCTGTGTAGAGTTGTCACAAGAACTTCATGCGATAGTACATGGAAAAGGCTTCCCCGGTCCCTGGCACATAGGCTGTGCTAGCTATTATTCCTTTTTGGGTGTCACCAGCTTAGAGATGATTCTAGAGGACGGCCATGGATATGTTTTTTGAGTGTTCTCATTTGAGCTTCTATTTTTAGAACAAAATCCACCAGAGTCTTTCCTCATAAGGCAGGCCTATCTTGGACACTGAGAAAGAACCTAGGATTTTAGTCTAGTACAGCTGAAAGGGAACATGGCAATTTTCTCATCCCGTGTTTCTTATAATTTTTTAGCCACAGAGCCACGAAAACTTATGCTCCAAAACAAAGAAAACTGGAGCCATTGTCTTCCTTACTCGCTCTGAGATACCTCCCCTGAACCCCAGGATGCCATGGAACACACTTTGAGAAACACTGACGGGGGTTCAAACACTTAGACGGTAAAGTGTGATTAAGTGGCCAAAGAGATGGTGTGACCTAAAGAGGCCACAGAGTGAGTAGTGGCCAAACTGGGATCAGAAACCGGCTTTCCTGTTTTGTATGCTGAGGAGAGTGAGCGAATGTGTGGTGGGAGCAGGGGGCTAGATGGGGCATTACAGTCAAACCTCTGCGAGGCCCTGCGAAGCCCATCATTGAGGTTTTATCTGAAGGGTTGCTGTCTTCACCCTGCTTTACAGGTCTTCAGGTAGACGTGTCTATGCCTGGGAGCCACGCTGGCTCGAAGAAACCACTGTGTCTGGGGAGAAAGGATGGAGAGAGGCAGAAAGAAAAGCATGGAATCGAAGTGATGCGTACTTGTTTTTCTCAACTTCTGTTAAATCCCTAATGAAGTGGTTGGCCCATGGGCTGTCCTTCCTTAAAGCCCATTGTAAAGCCAGCAAGTGCTTAGGTGAACAGTCAGCTGGGAAAGGGAATAAAGAACATCTGGAAGAGGGAAGTTGCTAGGAAACTCCCACAGTTCAGTTCCGAAGAGTGCTAAGGTCTCCACCTGATCAATGCTGTACCAGCTCTAAACAGCGCCCTCGGTGTTTTCCCGGCCTCTCCCACTGACGGGAAGCTTGATGAGTGGGGCTTTTTAGAGCCCAGGGTTTGAGCTAACCAAGAATAGAGCACTAGACAAGAAGTACAGAGGTGAGAGTTCTAATCCCTTTTTGGCTGCCCACTTGGGCAAGTCAGTTGAGCTCCCTGGGCAAAATGAAGAGGTTGAAGCGGATGAGGGCTCTTCTGATTTGAACATGTCCATCATTTCAAATCAACGGCCTGCAACGAAGGGCTGCCATCTTGTGCCAAAGAGCTGGCTGCCGCCTTCTCAGTTATACCTGCAGAGTCAGGTTATCGTCATCATGAATACTGTCACCAGGTGGGGTTAAGGATTTCTGAATGGGAACCCCTACTGCAAAGGAAGGGAAATGGGACGTTATTTCCTAAGCAATACATCATTTCAGTCTGTGGGTCGTACTGTCCTGGGGGTCACTCTCCTGCATAATCTGTTGTGTTGAAAGAGAATGTGAGGATCAAAGGGGAGGTGTAAATAAGGCCAGCACACGTGTGTGTGTGTGTGTGTGTGTGAGAGAGAGAGAGAGAGAGAGGAAAGACACTCAGAAAGAGAAAGAGACCAAGAGACGAGGAGAAAGTGGTAGAGGTGGAAGGCAGACATTTGTCAACGGTCAGCTGGTTGGTCTAGTGGAAAGAAGGCATATAGCCACTTTCCCTGATGTGACTCAGATGGAAAAAACTGGGAAAATATTCTGCTGGGGAGACCATTCCTCCAGCTCAGCACTTAGGTCATATAGTCTCCCAAAGCCGGAACCTATTCTTACATCTGTCATTCATTCATTAATGCAATATGCATTCACTGAGCACTTACTATGAGAAGAGATCGGTTAAAAAAATGGCCATGTCCTTTGCCCTAAGGAAGCTCACAGGCAACTCTGGGGTCTGGGCCAGTGAATAGACAATTACAGTGTGGTGAGTGCCATGATGAGGGAAGTCCAGGATATTGGGGGGAGCACGTTGGTGAAACCCCCCTAATTCAGCCTTGGCTGGTTAAAGAAGGTTTCTTTGGAGAAAGTCATGTCACCTGGAGAAGCAGAAGCCAGCCTGCTGTTGGAGGAGGTGGGAAGAGAAGGAACGTTCTAGGCAGAAGGAGGACTACGGGCTTTTACATTTTGTTTCTTTGTGCTTAGTAGTGTTTTACTGGAAATATATTACATTTAGATAAAAGGAATTTTAGAATTTGAAGGATGGCAATGGCCCTCCCTTAATCAGTGAACACCAATGAGAACTTCCTTAGGTCTGTGACATGCTGGCAGGCAGGGAAGGGAACACTATAAACCACTACTGATCGCGGTATTGGAAATATTTGTTAATTCCTTTCTGTATGTGAACGTTTTCCACGTACCTCACTTAATCCTTGCAATAATCCTACGTGATAGATACTACAGTTATCACTTCCATTTTACGGAGGAGGAAACTGAGGCCCAGATGTCACACAGTCAGGAAGTGGAAGACGTGGGAATCAAACAGAGGCAGTCCCAGGCCAGCGGTCTGGCTCTTCCCTGCCAGGCTCTGCTGCTCCTCTCTGAGAGAGTCAAGCAGTACACACGGGACACCGACTAGCGTTTCCACTTCGCCCTCTTCTAAGAAGCAACTGCTTGCCGCCAGCTGACTACGCTCCTGTCTCCTCCAGGTTGGGGTCGGCGGGGGCGGGGGTGCGGGGGGGAGACAGCCCAGAGTCTTCCTTTGGGCATGGGGAGGGCTATCAGATACAAGAAGCATGGTGATCTTCTGAAGGTCTCATGAGAATCTGAGAGCTGAATGGGTTCCAAAAACCCATTTCAGCATCACAACTGCTGGACCGCACTTTGCTCTGGCCATGCTAGCAGTGTTTATCTTGTGCTAAGTTTCCAAGTTTCAAAGGAGCGACTTCGGTCTAAACGGTTTGTTAAAACTCCCTTGGAGTGACGTTGTTCTGCAATGCAATTCCCAAGTGAACCACAAGGTGATGCTGCAGACAAATCTAGGATCTGTTGGAAAGGAGAGGTTTCAAGCGTATTTGTACTTTTATGAATTCTGATACAGCTACACGATTAAATATTAAGCAGCCATTTGAAAGGATGAGGTAAAGCTATATGGCTTTTAAGAAATATCTTCAAGATATGCCACTGAGAAAAACAAGCAGTAAGCAATGTGTACAGCATCCTCATATTTGTCTAATTAAAAAAGAATATAAATACCTATGCAGGTACCCGCATAATTTTTTCCCGAGAGTATTCAAAAATAGTGTTAACAGTTATTACTCTGAGGAGTGGAATTGGGGTTTAAGGGAGGGGAAAGGATGTTTCCTCTTGATTTTATCCCTTTTTAAATTATTTGACGTTTTAAATGATTGGCATTCATTAATTTAAAATCATTATTGCAAAAGCAATCCAATTGCTGTAAAAATTTAAATACTTCAGAAGTCAATCAAAGTCCCTTCTGCCCCCCCCCCCCGCCAACCTCTTAATTCCACTCCCCTGAGGACAGGTAGCCACGGATGTGAGTTTGGGACCTCACTATTCGGAGTATGGATCATCTGGGAAGCTGCTAGAAAAGCGGCTTCTTGTGCCTCACCCCGCACCCGCTCAAACCCAGTAATCTGTGTTTTAAAAAGTTCTTTAGTTATTTTGATGTGGGCTCCAACCATTTCGTTTTAGCAGGTGAAACCATATCTTCTGGGGGGTGGTCGAGAAGAACCCCGCTAGAGAAAACTAAGAACTCAAAACAGCAGGTCTCCATTCACCCAGAGAGCTCAAGCTCAAAGGTTGGCAGCCCCTTCAGGCCACTGTGACCTCTCTGTTGGGGTCGAGTGAGGACCATATTGTCAGAGTTTGGAGGCATGATCCAGAAAAGCGGATATGCTGGAGTGGAAACAGAAAAGGGAGTGGAGGAGACCCTTACAGGAGGAGTAGGGAAAGGAAAGACCGCAGAGCAGGAGTGCAAATACACCAACCAGAGGACCGCAGTTAGACGACACTGACGCCTCAGGACGGCTCGTTCATGAATCTCATAAACATTTTTTTCCAGGAAAACGTTTCTTTTTATTTAAAAAAATGTTTTTAAAGATTGTATTTATTTGAGAGAGACAGAGATAGCGAGAGAGAGCGCGAGCGGGGAGAGAGGGAGCAGCAGACTTCCTGCTGAGCAGGGAGCCCAGGCCATGGGACTCGATCCCAGGACCCTAGGATCATGACCTGAGCCGAAAGCAGATGCTCAACCAACTGAGCCACCCAGGCACCCCAAAACTTTTCTTTTTAAATTCAAGTACAGTTGACACGCAATTTACATTGGTTTCTGGTGTACAACATAGCGATTGGACAAATCTGTATGTTATGCTACATTCACCATGAGCGTGGCTACCGTCTGTCACTGTACAACATGATTACAATACCATCGGCTGTACCCCCTATGTTTCATAAACATTTATCACTTTCCCACTCTAAATCTCTGTATCTTTATGTCCATATCCTCCCTCTGACCCACACATTTCATTGTCTACCATTTACCAAATCTGGAAGAGCCATTATTTCTCACGCTATTCAGAGTGTTCACATTTCGGGATGTGTTTGCCAGCGATTTCCTGCTCCCTGGCCAAAAAGTCCTGAGCTCTCAAAGCTGCTCAAAAGAGTCAGTCATGGGGCGCCTGGCTGCCTCAGTCAGTGGAGCGTGCGACTCTTGATCTCCGAGTTGTGGGTTCGAGCCCCACGTTGGATGTAAAGATTACTTAAAAATAAAATCTTTTTTTTTTTTGAAGAGTCATAAAAACGGGCACCTAGCTGGCTCAGTCGAGATTGCGGCTCTTGATTTCAGGGTTGTGAGTTTGAGCCCCACATTGGATGTAAAGATTGCTTAAATGAATACATAAATAAAAACTTTTAAAAAAAGAGTCATACACCACCTATGGGGGTAGACGGTGGGGAAGGGGTGTGCTGAGGATTTCTGCACACTGGGGAGGCAGGCGGTGTGGTAGGAGAGGAAGTGCACATAAAACCACTCTGGTTGCAGCAGTAGCAACAATCAAGACACCGGATGTGAAGCTCAGAGGGGAGGGGATCTCACAGAGTTTCTCAAACATGGATGCTGGTCCCACATACAGCTCTGCCTCCAATACAGAAGAGCTCGGGCTAAGCTCCTTCAACTGGGCTGGGGTCATGGGACACTGCTTACAAAAGGGAGTGGTTCTCAGTGTTTCTGAGTGGTGGTGAGTATGGAAGCTCAGACCAAACGAAGATTTGAGAATGTTGAATCTATTCATTCTAACAACACACCCACCATTTACTTAACCGCTTCAAAAACATTGTTCGGTCTCTTGAAGTTCCTGTCCCAGTCAGGGAACTAGTGTTTGTTTTTGGTCAGGGGAAAAGGTTGTGAGGGAGAGATTTAGCTTATAAGGCTGTTTGTATCTCACTGTCTTCCATGTTTTTATTTGATGATAGCTGTGGAAAGTTAAGGGCAACCATTTATTAAACTGAACATTTGACTAATTGTGACACTGTTTCCTAATATTTTCAATAAATGAACATTTATTCTTATCGAATCTTAGCTGGGATCACCTTAGAGGTCAACTCTGGCCCATTAACATCGTCTTGGGGAGTTCTGAGAAAATTACAATGCCCAGGCCGCACTCAATACCAACTGAATCAGGATCTCAAGGGCTGGGGGCAACGTTAGGTTTAAGGTCCCACAAGTTATTCCAATGCAGCCAGGATTGAGAAACTGCTCTTGTCTCACTTTTATTTTATGGATAAAAATACAGAAGTTAAACAGATGAAGGGACTTGCGCTCACTTTAGCAGCACAAAAGAGATGAAGTGATTTGCCCAAGGTCACACTGCCAGTAAATGGTATTTCACCCCTAACTTTTCTGATGGCCCATCCAATGTTCTTTCCACTATGCTCTTTCGTGTCTTCTTCTAGAATGTAGGGTTTCACTGAACATTATAGTTAGGTGATTTACAGTTCAGGGAGAAGGGACAGAGTCCATCAGTGAGGCTGGGTGGGGAAACTTGTAAGGACTTAATCAACGATTCTCCAGGACATGGCTCCTTTCAAGTCGTATTGGTGGGAGGACAGTCAAATGAACTTCTTTTGCTAAAAGCATTGCCTAATACTGTAGTGTCCATTAGTTCCTCATTGAGCAAGTCAGCTGCTCATGACTCAGTTGCACCCATGAAGAAGACAGTCATGAGTAAGTGTTCTCACTTTCAGGAATTAATCATATTAAAGCAAATGACAGGATACATCAAAGACTCTTAATATTTGAGCAGAGATGGGTGTTAGGGTGAGGACTCACAGGTCCCACCTGAGAACTGGTAAAGGTTATAACCCTCCTCCCCCTGAAAAATACACATACATAAATGTGGCAAGTAATTTCTGGAGCTTCACAGACCATCCCCTCCATCCTCCCCCACCCCAGGCAAGTTCATCCATTGACACCAGATTAACATCTCCTGGACTAAATGCTTTTGAAGCTCTATTTTTTAGTGTTTCTCAAAGTGTAGTCCAAGAACCACAGAAATCACAGAATCACCTGGGGTGTTTGTTCAAAAAGCAGATTCCAAGGGCAGCCATAGACATACTGTTTCAGAATCTCTGCGAATGAGGCATAGGAGTCTGTATGATATTAAAACTCTCTAGATGATTCTTTCGGACACTAACATTTGAGAATGAGTGCTTTATCCCAACTTGAGATTTTTTATAGTTTTTGAATATTTTCATTTGTTGACTATTTAAGGTTTCATCTGTTCAATTGTCATGTATACCAAATAGTATGTTTAGTATGAACTCATTAAAGAATATTCGCATGGGGATATGCATAGGAAAAACAACTGGAAGCATAGATAGATAACCATCTCTCTCTCTGGGTAATGGGAAGATGGATTATCTTTATTTTTTCCCCTTATCCTTCTATTCTATTTCTCTCTTTCCTATTTTCTTTCTTTCTGTATTTAAATTAGATTCTTCTTCTTTCTGAGTTCAATTCCCCCATCTGAAAAACAGGGTATTGTAACTAGGAGAACTTCAAGGCCATGTCTCGCTCTGGTGGTCTGCGACACCACATTACCCCGTAGCTCCCTTATCCATTTAATCACACGAACTGCAGGGGTAAAAACAGTGTTCGTAGAATAACTACGTATTATTTTTATACATATTACGTTGTGATGCTTAGCAAGCTTTTCATTTTTATTTTTTTATACAATTCCTTTTTTTCCCAAGATTTTATTTATTTATTTGAGAGAGAGAGCAGGAGAGCACAGGCGGGGGGGGGGCGGCAGAGGGAAAGAGAGAGGGAGAAGCAGGCCCCCCGCTGAGCAGGGAGCCAGGATGTGGGGCTTGATCCCAAGACCCTGGGATCAGGACCTAAACCGAGGGCAGTCGCTTAACCGCCTGAGCCACCCAGGCGTCCGTTAGCAACCTTTTTAATTGAACAAAATTATTCTCTTCCTCCTCAAGGAGTTGGAACTGAAATGAACTCTGCTACCTACACCCCAAAAAGTTAATCCTCTCTCTTAAACCTTAGAAAAAGCCGTCCGCACATACCTTTTGGGCGCAGAAGAACGATCGTGAACCAAAAAGCCAGGGCGTGGTCGCCCCTCCCACCGGCTCCTACATCACCACCCCTCTCGCTGCTTTCAAGCGCGGAGATTGGCTAAAAGCAAGAAAGAGCCCCGCCCCCTAGTCTTATGACCCGCGCTGAAGCGCCGAGTCCTGGCGTTTGCAGCGCTGTGGTCGGTAGTCAGCGGTGCTCTTGCCCCGGTTCTAGCAAGTCTTTTCCCTGCTGTTGCTGCTGTCGTTGCCGCCGCCACCTCCACCCCCGCCAGCCGGCGCCGCCTCCTGCTTTGCGGAATCATGGTGTGCTTCCGCCTCTCCCCGGTTCCGGGCTCCGGGCTCGTTCTGCTCTGCCTTGTCCTGGGTGAGTTGTCGGGCCCTCCTGCTCTGTCCCTCAGCCTGGGCCCGGGGAGCCCAGTTCAAAGGCCACAACCTGAAAGACTGGTCCGGGGGAAGCTGGGGGCGGGGTGAGAGGCTGAGCGGCTGCCACTGGGCGGCGGCGCTTGGCCCGGGGAGGCGAGCCGTGACCTAGAGAAGGCCTGACCGAGGGATGGCGGGGAAGAAGGGCCCGTGAGAGTGAGAAGGGGCAAGGAAGGGGGGGTAGGTGGGGGAGAGTGAGGAGTGGAGCCGATCTGGGTAGGAAGAGTAACTTGGGGAAGATACTGAGGAGTGAGTGTAGGAGGGACGTACGTGCGATTCTGGGGTGGCAGAGACAATTCGGAGAGTCCTGGTTTCTTAGGATCAGGGAAGAGTTTTGAAGATGGTGGAAAACTGTGGGATGAGAGCGAAAATTAGGGGGGAGAGACTGTGGCCTGCGTGAAGAAGCTTGGGGGAGGGGTGGGGGTACGAGTAGAGTCAGGGGGACAGTGAGAGGGCTGGGGGCGGTTTGTGGGTGGGAGTTCGATGCCGTGGAGGAAGGGTAAGTAAAGAGATGAGGAATGATGCTGGGTTTGAGTTTGGTAGTTGGAGTTTTGAGGGGTAGGGACCTAAGGTGGCCCGGGGCAATTTCCAAGCGAGAAAACTCGGACCTAACCTCTGGAGACTAAAGGGATGAAGGGAACTTTAGTGGGGAGTGAAGATCTGACTTGGAGGCGTTGAGGATGTCGGTTTCGATCAGTTTTGCTATTTCCATCCAGATCCTGATTAAAACAACAACTTAAAAAAGCCTTAAAAGTCTCCAGGTATTTCGGTTGGGAGGGCCTCCCAGATGTGAGGTTTTGGGGGTGGTGTATCTGAGTCGGGTATACTGCCTCTCTGCCTTCAGAAGCTCGTTTTCTTCTCGGTGGCACAACTGGCCTTACTTCATTTTTGGAGGAAAAAGATAGGTAACTTGCCAAAGACTGGGTCGTAAGCAAGTCAAAAGAATGACTGGATGAATGTTGGCTGATGGTATTATATCCCCTCCCCCAAAGATCACTAGTGCCCCGAGGGCTGTAATGCCTGAAAGGTGACCTTTGACCAGAATGTCTTTTCCTGACCTGATTGAGCCTGTACTTGCTGCTCTCCACCGACTTGCTGTTTGTGACCAAATAAACAGAAGGAACAGACCCAGATGGGAGTGGAGAGGAGATATATTAGGGGTCCGAGAAGGCAGTGGGAGCTGCACATTCCCTAATTCACATTTCAGTAGAGTAAAATCAGCACCCTAAAATAGTGGATTCTCGAACAGGGGACATTTGGCAATGTCTGGAGACATTTTTGGTTGTCGCAACAGGGGATTGCGTTTGGCATCTAGTGGGGAGAGGCCAGGGATGCTGCTAAATGTCCTGCCGTGCACAGTATAGTGCCCCCCCAAAGGCCTAGCACCCCAGAAAGTCAGTGGTGCCAAAGTTGAGCAGTCTTGCTCCAGAGTGATAGCGTTGGAAGGGTTCTTGGTGATCTCATCTGGTGATTCTGAATCAAGGATCTTTTTGAGGGGGTGCCTGTCAGATTAAAAACTCATTTCTAAAATAATACTAACAAGTTGTCTTTTTCACTCACACTCTCACCAGTTTACAGTGGAGTTTTCCAGAGGCTTCATAATGTGTGGTGACATCACCACTCTGATGGCTCTGATGTTTTCTTCCATTCACTTCTCATTTTTCATTTCAAACATGGCAAATGCCAGGAGATAGAACGCACGTAAACCAAAGCTCTTTGAAGTCCCCAGTGGATAAGAGTTAAGAGGTCCTGAGACCAAATGTTTCAGACTCCCCGATCCAGTGCAGCTGTCCACATAGGGCAGGAGACGCCTCCATAGCCCTTCTGAAAGGGGGCCATGGAGACTTCGCTCAAACACAGTTCGAAGTCACACTGCTGTGAAGCACTTACTAAGGGGCCAGTGACCCTAAGAGAGGATTGTTTACAACGAAAAGCACCTTATCAGTGACTAGAACACATCTGACCGAGGCATCTGTTAATCAGTAGTTCACTGCCAATTGAATCGGCGCAAACACAACATGGTTATTGTTTAGAGGAAGTGAAAAAAAATAATAGTTGTCCTACTTGTTGGCTTTTGTGTCATTAGATTTTTTTGGTTTCTTTTTTTTTTTAATGAAAGCTTTTTTGTTTTGTTTTTACAAAAGCAGTGCTTGCTCATTGCAGAAAATAAACAGGCAAAAAGAAGCACATAAAAGAACCCATCAGCTCATCTCCTAGTTTGCCATGTATTGATCGGGACTAACTAGAGTCATCTTGGAAGCTTTCCAAGATCGATTTCCTCCACTTCCAGGTTTAGAAGGGATTTGGAGGAGTAAAAGTTCACAATGTACCTAGAATAGATTTTTCAGAAGATACCAGGATGAACTAGAAATCATCTCTTCGATACAGCTGCTTTCGCTGGCAGCTGCTGGTTCAGTGTGGGGCTCAGACTCCTTCCCTGTGGCTTTCTCTCTCAAAACTGGAGCCCGTCTTGTGTTGCTTGGTGGGTTTTGCATACATCACAATGGATACCAAGAATGGGTTAAGAACTCAGTAAATATTTGTAAAGTACCTGTTGCGGATCTTGTGCTCTTCTTGGGTACTGTTGGAAGGGGGATCTGTCCTGAATTTATAGTCTCATTAGCTTGAGTGTTTAAGCTGTGCCAGTTTCACTTTGTAACTTTATCCCAGCTTCACGGAAACTTTTTAAAAATAGCTGCTTTAGAGCAAGTATAGAGAAGAGTTCTTAGCGGTTATGTATTGGGCCTTTTCACGGAGATTAAGTTATGCTCTTTATTTGAATGAATTATAACTGACTAGAGGACTTTCTGAAGAAAAGCTATTATGCTTTTCTTTTGCATTATAAAGGGAGTAGTGGCTGAAAATCATTTCCTAGCATCATTGTCTTAAGTGTTTTTTCTTCGTGACATCATAGATTTCAGAATTCTTCTGTGGTTATTGATTTTTACAACTAGTTTGACTTCTGGTTTTTATAGGGTTGGTGCTTTTCTGGGTGGGAAAAACCTTCTGTAAATACCCTGAGTATGTGCTTCACTGGTAGGAGGCCCTCCCTCCCACAGATGGTCATCTATCCGTTGCCCGGTGAGCAGAGACCTGAATGTTGCAGGGAGGCCAGCCAGGTGACCATCTGGAGGAATAGGAGTAAATCTTGTTCCCAAACTCTTAGGTTATTATGCTAGCCTATTTTCCACTCTTTTTAAAAATCCCATTGCCAGTCAAGTCTCCCCTATGGCATTAGTCTCTGAGAGCAAAGACTGCCTTATGCACCGTTATTTCCATTGCCTACTAGCACCTGGTACATGGTTAGCCCTCAGTAGATTTTTGTTGAGGGTATTCATTGGTGGGCACTGGGGATATGACTAAATTAGGCCAACTTGGTCTCCTTTTTCTTCTGTAAACCTTAAATTATGTTTTGCAGGAAGTGTTTTTTGTGTCTTTGGATTGAGAACTTAACGATCACTGCTAAGCAGTGCAGATAATTATAAACCAATTTACTGATGTATAATCCCGTATCATAATGCACCCCTTCAGATACACCTCCATAGTAGGCAAGGCTAACATGGAGAACTGGGAAGTCCTTGGTGGGAAGGAGAATAAGGTTTTCACAAAGAACCAGTCTCTCCTTTTGGAGGTGATCTGAAAGAGAGGAAGCAAGCAGGAGATCTCTCTGTAACCTTAACCACGTTTCCTTAAACTGATAACTTTGCTTTCAAGGTTCTGCTAAAATTATTTTTAGCTATCATACAGATACTTGAAAGGACAGGCTTATTATTTGTCCATTAGTCACTGGTTCTCACATCTGATAGGATTATAGATACTCAAATATTTCCCAGGAGTGCAGCTTGCTTCTATATCCTTGAGTGAAATTTGCCTTCGACAATTATTTCATAGCAATTATTTCATAGCACCGTAGCTGACTTAAGTGGTCCTTGGTGCAGGAAGCCTGCTCTTCTCCTGTAGTGACAAAAGCATTCCGATCATAATTTCATATTAAAGTGATCAGAGATCGCCTCAGGTCCAAAAGTGTACTTTATAAGTACTTGTTGGTATCGTGCTGTGCATTGCAAAAGAATTCTGGAGGTCTGCCAAACACCACTCACTCAACAATAAGCATTTTCCATTAGTTGAATGGTGTTGAATCTTACTTCCTTACCCACTGTCTGATCTTAAAAGTAAATTATTTTGTAGCTTAAAATCATTTCATTACTTTTCTTTTTAAAAGCGATTTACCAGAAATCGAGAATATCGGCAACTGAACGGGTTGTACCTATATTAGGAAGCATAAATGAGGACTTGTAAATGAGGAACAGTTAATCTGATTTATTAAACCTATTAACAGCAAAGAAAGAATAAATAGGTACTGTATGCCTATGTTGTGCTTGTTTTTTTTTTTTGTTTGTTTTTTTTTTTTTGGAAGACCCTTTGCCCAACATCATTCTGAACCGACGAGTTTTGAGTTCAGGAGTTCATAACTTAATATGATGAGAGTAAACCTAGAACTAAAATTTGGGAAGGATCCCTTTAGGTGCTTTATTTACTAGAAGGGAAGCTTGTAAGCTGGAGTATCCAACTTGCTTGGCAAAGTTCTCTTAGCTCTGAAGGGCTTGCATACTTTCAAAGAAACTGTTCAAGAAATACTCCAATTCCTAGCAAGGATAACTTGCCTAGAGTCTCACAGCTAGTAAATTGGACTGACTTGGCTTGAATTCCAGCTTTTCAGTGCCAGGGATGGGGCTTTTAATCGCCTCATTATATTGCCTCTTAGATCATTGTTTTTTATTGGTTTTGTTTTACCACTACTATTATGTTCCCACCCCACCCCCCTTTTGTTTGCAAATGCATATTTTTCAACTACACTTCCGGATCAGATAGACTTGTAAAAACCTGGTCACTTTTTGCGGCATTTCATGCTTGGCGAAATAAGTTGTGAGTTCTGAAAGAACCTCTAAATGAACTTTTTGGAAATAAGATTGAGAGGATATTTAAATTTGAGAAAGTTCATTTTGAGGCATGCCTTTTTCTTTGGAGAATAAACTCTCAGCTCTATGATTACACACTCTAGTATATATTCAGCTATGTGGGGTTTCTTTTGAAAAACATCATTTAACTAAATTTAATTATTTTTTTAATTTGAGTATAGTTGGCACAGCTGTGGGGTTTTTTTTTTTAATGTCATGAGGACTTTCAAACAAGAATGGTTTAGCTATGCTAAAATTAAATACAGCACTAAGGATGGAAATGGTTTGCCTGAGACTTTTTAGCAAACTGTAAATGTTTCAACTATCAACTTGCCTTATGGGAAACACATTATTCCTAGCTTGAAATTCATGTCAAAATTTATTAGGCGAAAACTGACTTGGGGGTTGAGGGCGTATCCAGAAGCCAGATAGGCTAGGTTCATGATTTGGAAGAGCTGAAACTCTGGCCTTTTTGTAATTAGATTAAACTATATTTCAGCTCCTTATTGCAGGGTATCTTTACCTTGAGACGATCAACCAGAATTTATTGAGAAACTAATATGTATTCCACACTATTAGGAATGATAGGAGATGGGGGCAGAGTAATAGACATGGTCTTCCCGACCATGGCCTCCGTAATGGGTGATACTCATGTAAGTGGCACGCTCCTAGGGGCTGCTGCATAGATTAGATCATCTGTTGGTATGGGAGAATATTGGAATTCAAATGAGTTGCAGAGATAGTACTAGAAGGGGGAATCTTGAATCCATATATATCATTCAATCACAGACTCGGGTCCTTTTTTTATTAGTTAACAAATTACCTGCTGCATACTATAATTTACCATGACACGTCAGTTTGTTGTGAAGTTACAGTTGAAAACTGCTGTTTTAGAGCTTGTGACAATATAGGAGTCGGGATTTACATGCATAAAATAACTGAATAATTCAGGATAGTATAAAATTTAACAGAAAGGTGGAGGTATGCACCATGTATGACTGCTCCTCGAGGCTTTTACAGTTAAGGAGATCTTGGTGGAGAAAACAGCTGCTGAAAAATGGGTAGCTTATCAGTCCAGGTTCTTTTCTTTTTTTAAGATTTTAATTAATTAATGAACAGAGAGAGAGCATAAGGAGGCAGAGCGGCAGGCAGAGGCAGAGGGGGAGTAGCAGGCTTGATCCCAGGACCCGGGGATCATGACCTGAGCCGAAGGCAGATGCTTAACCAACTGAGCCACCCAGGTGTCCCCCAGTCCAGGTTCTTAATTGTAAGCACCAGAAATAAAATCTGATCTATCTTAAGCAGAAAAGGAATTTATTAAAAAGATACCAGGGTATATGCATAGGCTTGGGATCCCATCATTTCATTCCTAGATGCATACCCAGCAGGTACACATCCATGTGTGTTCGCCAACGTGTCCATGTGTAGTAGGACCAAAGTAGAAACTACCCATATGCCATCTGTGATCCGCCATAGATCAGTAGTGGAGTATTTACCCAATAACAGAAAGCTACACATACAGAGTGAGAAGGGACAAACAGCAGCTGCACCATCCGGGGTCAACCTCACAAGCAAAGTATGGGCTGGAAGAAGCCAGCTAGTGAATGGTTCCATTGATACCACGTTGAAAAACAGGCGAAATTAATCGATGTAGTTCGAAGTCAGGATAGTGGTTGCCCTTGGGAGGGAAAAAGGTACCTGGAACGGGGAACAGCGGGGGCTTCAGGGGCACTTGGAATGTTCTGTTTCTTGACACAAGCGGATTCAGCTTGTGAAAATTATTTGAGCTGGCCACTTCATGTCACGGGCGCTTTTCTCTTTTCGTGGGTCATAGTGTGCACTCTTCTGTATGTATGGCGCACATCAGTACAATTTTACTTCATGAAAAGCTGTCTGTCAGGTAACTCAATTTCGAGAGCTCCTGGCTGTGTATCTCGAAGCCTGGTTGAGTTTCCCAAAGCACACCACTGAGCCGCACTAACAGCGCAGAGCGTGAAACTGCAGGTCGTGCGCGCTGCTGGCCTCCCTGCCTGGGACCTTGATCCTGGTGTAGCAACCCCCCCCCCAGGGAGGCAGTTCCATTCTGGGCTCCATTCTGCCGCCCTCCTATCTAAAATCTGGGGCGGATGCCTCTGTCAGGCGGAGCCCAGCACGAGTTCCCATCCTTGCTGCAAGGGAGGCCAGGACAGCAAGTACCTGACATTTTCCGCTTTTAAAGTGAGTGGTGATAGCTGCCAGAAATTATTAGGAAGAGGCAGGGTCAGGGGGTGTTTCAGGTTTGGGGGCAGCCAAACAGAGGGTGCAATCCTTCCTGAAGTGAACGTTGAGGTCAGTAGAAAAACCGTCAATTTCAAAGGTTAGGGACCGTCGAAGCCTAGGGGTAGAAATTAAGTAGAGCCTGGCGTTTGGATCCAGTGGAACAAGTTCAACCGGATTAAAGGGTGTGTTCTGGGAAAATGGTTTGAGAGAAATTGAAGGAATAGGGTGGGATGAGATTAAGGATTACTTTGAAGGTCAGATGGAGGAATTTAAATTTAATATGGGAGTTTTGGAGCTCGTAAAAGCAGCTAAGTAAGTGCCCAGCGAGGAAGACGTTTTTAAGGACCATTAATCAGGGAGCGTTTCTAGGGACAGCTAGGAGGCGTCTGTCGTAATTTAGGGGTGGGGTGGTGGGTTGGGAATAGAAATAAAAGGCCAAGGTTGGGTTTAAGAGAGGATTTGAAGGGGGAAACACATCAATAGGACCTCACCAAGGGAATGACTGCTTGAGAGTTAGAGAGGTTGAGAAGGGGACCATTTGGAGGAAGCAGAAGAGTGAGTTTTAGTTTGGGAGTTTTTGAGGGTGCGGTGATAGATAACTGAGCGAAAGTGCTTTCCGGTGCAGTTGGGAGAGGTAGAGGGAAGGGGTGGCTCCCACTGGGAGAAAGGCGGGGAAGGCACCAGAACAGAAAGTGCTGGAGCCCTCAGGGCATTTCTCAGTTCTCTGTTTTCAGGTCAGCTAGGCTCTCTTGAATTGGTGTAGTAGTAAATTTGAACCACACCTTGTGCCTTCTGCTTCATGAAGTTTGAGGTCTCCCACGGGGGCATGTCGGTGCTGTCACCATTTTCTGCCATTTTCCTTCTGTGACTTTAATATCTCTGGAAAGTAAACGATGAACCCGTGTGAGGCTTTTCTTGGTTATTTCCAGCCGTTTTGAATCCTTTGCATGCAAGGAGGTTATGTTAAAGCTAGGGACTTGGAATGAGACCGAGAGAGACAGCGTATGAAAAGCAGGCCTCCAGGCGGTAGGAAACATTAGAAGCCAGAGTTCTCAGCACCGCTGCAGGATAGCCTTGGGTCAGGCACGACAGCTCCTCCATTCCATATCGTACTTAGAAAAGAACGGCTACGAAACCTACTTAGGCCTCACGAGGTCGTTTCAAGCCTTGGCCAGTCCATTTAGGCACTTAGTGACCACAGGCTTTAGCGTAATCCTCAGCCTTGCAAGGCAGCCTGGGCTGTGGAGCATAACGTCCATCGGCTTTTGTGCATGACTGGAAAGCTGTTGCCGAGGCGTGCCTTCTTGGGATTCCTCTCCGGACTTCACGCTCTGTAGTCTGTGGCGTGTCCCTACTTGCAGATGACGCTGGACTGCTCAGGTATCATTAAAGGATACGCATCTGTCTTAACAGGAAACAGGCTCACCCCTTGAGTAATGTGTGAGACAATGAAGAAAATCCTTAAATGGTTGTCCGTCGTTTATGCTGCTGGCGTGTTTGCTGGCACATAGTATTTTGAGTCCCCGGGCTCTTCAGTTTAATGGGTAATGTTCCTGTGTTCAGCCTCGTGTAGATCAGAGCCAGGTTAGCTCCAGAGTCCCGAGGCTTTTCTGTCCCTGTAAGGTTTCTCTGCCTGAAGAGGTAGGAGGTTGAGAACATAGGAAGTGACTTTGAGTCCATGTCAAAACACTCATCAGCCTTCCTAATCAATTGGATTTTAAAATAAAACAAAGTGATGAATGTTACATTTATAAAAAATTAACCTTTGAAACTCTGTTCTTTTGGTCACATGGTACACATGCTTACGAAGAGCTATCCCACATCTTCATATCAGAATAAAATAGTTTGCCCAGACATCTGTGTGTCCTAGTTCACATAGCTTGTGACAGAATTGAAAGCAGCAAGACCTTAGAACATCCAGCCTGTCATAATTTTGACAAAGTTCCACTGGCTGGTTTGGGGGAGACAGGGTTTTGTGTTTTTGTTTTGTTTTATTTAAAATCAGGTAACATATAGTGTATTATTAGTTTCAGGGGTAGAATTTAGTGGTTCATCAGTTGCATATAACACCCAGTGCTCATTCCATCAAGTGCCCTCCTTCGTGCCCATTGCCCAGTTACCCCATCCCTCCAGCCCCTTCCCCTCCAGCAACCCTCAGTTTGTTTCCTGCAGTTAAGAGTCTCTAATGGTTTGTCTCCCTCTCTGATTTCATCTTATTTTTTCCTCCCTTCCCCAATGTTCATCTGTTTTGTTTCTTAAATTCCACGTATGAGTGAGATCATATGGTATTTGTCTTTCTCTGACTTAATTTCACTTAGCATAATACCTTCTAGTTTCATCCTTGTTGCAAATGAGAGACACAGTTTAACACCCCTCCCAGGCTTCCCCTTAAGCTCATTTACCTTAAGAACAGAAGTCCTGACAGGCAAAACTAGCAAGGCACAGATGAATGTGGGTATGACTGTTAGGTGGCAAAAGGCAAATGTCACTGGTCTGTGCCATTACCTAAGCATCCTAGGTCAAGTAACCATTCCTTCCGGAAGGGGTGATGCTAACTTTATCGATAGGATTCCGCTAAAAATATAAAGAAAAACCATCACCAAGATACCATATATATTCAAAGTCGTTTCATTTTACAGCTGGTGGAACTGCAGTGGTGGATAAGAGCTTTTTATTTTAGGTATGTTTTTGTGGTACAATTTTACAATCTTATTCTTTCTAATGTAGGAGCGGTCTCGTCTTATGCATTGGAACTTAATGTGACAGACTCAGAAAAAGCCATTTGCCTCTATGCAAAATGGCAGATGAATTTCACAATACACTATGAGACTACAAGCAAAACTTACGTAAGTGCTTTTCTTTTTGAGTTTTCCAGTAGGAACTCCATTCTACCCTTTATCCTTTGTATACATTTATATAAATAAGATTTCATAATGTTAACTGACTTAACACCTAAATTCTGCAGGTTTCTAAAAAACATACATACCTGAAGGTATTCTGCTCAGTGTTGGAAGGAGTATTTTATTTCATGGGTTCTTTGGAGTTGTTCTTGAGTTGATAAAGGGCACATGATCCGAAGACTGGCATTCAGGTCTGACTGCATCTGTAATGCTTTAACTTGTACACATCAAAGCGTTCCCGTTTTTTATAGTTTGCTGTTAAAATCTCTTTTGGGGGGGTATCCTCTCAATCCTTTTGGCTTCTTATTTTTTTTTTTAGTTAAGGTCTTGCCTGCTTATAACCTGATTTTATTTTTTAAATCAAGAACAGAAGTTCATGCCAGTTTTCCTTTTCCTTTCCGACATATATGAGTTTGTCCGGAGGCCTGGTATGGAGGTGAAGAATCTGAGACTGGTTTACACAATGGGCCAGGCAGTGGGCAGCCTGGCCATTGGGGGGGGGTGACGGAGACTGAATTGGGGCATCCTCTGCACATGCTTGGTGCCCATCACTGCCAGTTGGCTCCTTACCCCCGAACTTCTTTTTCTTTTAGAAAACTGTAACCATTTCAGACTTCAGCACTGCAACATACAATGGAAGCATCTGTGGGGATGACCAGAACAATCCCAAAGTAGTGATGCAGTTTGGATCTGGCTTTTCCTGGACTGTGAATTTTATGAAGGAGGAGTCTACTTATACTTACTCAATTGATGACATCTCGTTTTCCTACAACATTAGTGATAACACCACATTTCCTGATGCTAAAGATAAAGGTAAGCTTACCAATTAGATTTGTGTTATGTTCTCTTGCTCTTTTTTTTAAGATTTTATTTATTTATTAGAGAGAGAGAGCACGGGGGGAGGGGCAGAGGGAGAGAGAAGAAAAACCCAAGCAGACTCCCTGCTCTGACATGGGGCTCGATCTCATGACCCTGAGATCACGATGTGAACTGAAACCAAGAGCTGGACAGTTAACCGACTGCACCCCGCAGGCACCCCTCTCTTGCTTTATATTCATAATACAGATGTAAATAATTTAAAAAATCATCTTCATGCGTGTTTGTCTTCCTAACTAGGATGGAAAGTTCATGTCTTTGTATCCTCGTCACCCCATGTACAGCAGTGTTCGACATGGTGATATTTGCTGTCATCGTTTGAGTGCTTTACTTTGTACCACGGGGTGCCCTAAGTGTGTGACTCGCTGCGTCTCAGTCCTAACAGCAAGCCCGGGAAATAGATGTTATCTCGGCTTCATAGGTAAAGGGAATGAGGCTTGATGAGATTAAATGATTTTCCTGGAGGTCACACAGCTTGTCAGTGGGTGAGCTGGTGTTTGAAATAAAGTCTGTTAAGTTACAGAGTTCCGTGCACTTCACTATTATTATTTATTTTATTCCACAGTGGGTAGTCAACAAATGTTGAATGAGAAAATCCTTTACCAATGGCTATTTAGATCTGTATGAGTTCAGTAACCTGAGATCAGCAGAAATGCTTCATCTTCAGATCTTCTTACCATTTAGATAGGATTTGGACTGAAAAGTAAACGATTAATTAAAGGCAGAATGAAGTCAACATTCGTTGCTGTTTCGAGACAATCTCAGGTCAAAACAAACTTAGAAAAGCATTGGAAGTAAGGCGTTCTTGTCACTCTTAGAACTGAAATGTGTACTAGATTTATTTTTTTGTACTAAATGTTTTGAAGGCACGGATAGTGGAGATTTTAATTTTGTCAGAGCTACAATACTTTCTCTTCCTTCTGTTGAGGTTTGGGTTAACATGGTGTCCGTAGTAGCTTCGCGTTTTTCACAGATAGCATTTCATTCGGACCCCAGAAACACAGGCACATGGGCTTCACTTGCCAGCCCTGGGGATGAATGGCTAATTCGGAGGTATGGATAGCAAAAGATCCTATTTTCAGGACCCAGAAGTGAATGAGTGCATGCAAAACTGGGGAGGTAACATGGACGGAGACTTGGAAATCAATCCTAGTTTTCTCTTTCCTAATCTCTTCATTTGAGAGGATAACCAAAGCAAGTCTGTTATGGTTTACTTGATATATTTAGCTTTGTGCCCTACATTGTCCTTTAGAACTAGTCTACGATTTGCCCCTCACATTCAAGGAGTTTGAAAACAAGTTGGGGAGTCAGAGCAAAATTGTTTTTCCAAGTTGGATGGCAAAAGTAGAAAGCACTGAAATCAGTGTGATTTGTTGTCGTCGTGGGGTTTTGTTTGTGGGGGGGCGACATGAGGGAAGCCTGTCCACCGTCTCTCTCAGGGTACAGAGCAAACTTTGCAGATAGCGTACACTTCCTGAGCCCGTCTGTGAGTGCCTGTGGTTAAGGAGTGCCTGATGTGAATGTGTCCTCACCAGTGGTCTGCTTGGGAGCGGAGAGAAAGGAGATGGCGGCGGGTGCTGGAGGAGTGAGAAATCTTGGTGTAGAGAAAGACCTGAGCTGAAAGTAGGCTAATGGGGGAGTTTGAGTCAGGCGGAGAATATGAGCAGAGGATTTCCAGCAGGGGGAAGCTTAGCATGTGCAGCAGTAGCTAGAGAGCTGCCTGATGAAAATGGAGGCCGCCGGTGTAGCAGAAGGAAAATCAAGTTGGCTGGGTGCAAGGGGTCTAAATTATAGGGGGTCCTGGAAGCCAAGGAAAGGCATTTAGCTTGATGGGGTAGACACTGGGGAACCATTTTAGGTTTTTAAGCAGGGGAATGACATAACAAAAGCAGAGATAGTAGTTTATAAAGAATGTTCTGCAGGATTGATTTGGAAGTGAGGAGACTGCAGGCCGAGATGCCAGCTTAAGTGAAGGCTGTTTGTTACAGTAACCAAGGGATGATGCAGTGAGGGCCTAGACCAAGGGGGTGGCGGTAAAAGGACAGATCTGACAGATTGGAATGGAAAAACTCTGGACTCTAAAATTAACATCTCACTCTCCTCCTCTTTATTTTAAATGAGGAGCGGATGCAGTTTTTTTTTTTACTAGCATCTATGTAATAAGATATTTGAAACTGTTTGGAATTTAAAATGTTTTTCTTAAACGGACTTGTTTTTGAAATAATTTAGTGTTTTATTTTTAGGCATCTGATAACTGAAGCTACTTTGAAAGCTGCTGTTTTCTTTTAAAAATTTTTTCATGATTAAAATACAGAAAAGTCCAGAGAATAATATAATAGACCTATGTGTATCCGTTACCCAGAATTTATAAATGCCATTTTTTCATATTTGCCTCATCTTTTTATTTATTTAAAGAAATAAAACTTTACGGATACATTTGAGATTTCCTTTGTACTCACTCCCAGAGCGGTTTTCCTCTCTGCCTCCCAAGAGGCAGCCATTCTCAGGAATTTGGGGGTGGAGCCTTCCTATCAGTGTGTTTATATTTGACTAATCTGTACATGTTCATAAATAACACATAGTTTAAAAAATTATCGTTTCCTAGAACTCCAGTATGTCTGTAGATTGTTTTTGAGGTCTGTCTATATAAGACAGTTCAAATACCTTTTCACTTCTGTTAACGGTGAGGAACCGTTTTGGGGAAAAAATGTTCTAGTTCTTTGGTTTACATTTTTTTCCCTTTGGCCATTAGGGGGTGCCAAGACAGCATTAATGGGCTGCCTTACGACATGATGGAGAGGCCCCGAAGGCGGCCCGTTAAATTAAGGACCTTGTATCCCTTCCTTCCTTGCTGCTTCTCCGAAAGAAACTAAGCCATCCGGGTGGAATTGTGATCACAGTCTTTTGAGGTCTCACCATAAGCATGATAATAAAAGCTCCGTACAGACTGACTTTAACTTACTCCTTTCACATTCTGAAGATTTCCTAAAACGAAGTAGTCTTGAAATGCTATCCAGGAACAGGTTCCAGAAGCTCATTTTAGTAACTGTAACTTACTTGGGGGTAGTAGCACAAAGAGAAGGATTTACTCTAAAGTCCTTGATGAATCTGTCTTTCTTCCTCCTTTGGTCATGAAGCCCTGTTGACCGGACCTTAGCTGTGTTTTCAGCTTGGCCTCTTTGCTGTCTTTCTGCCGCTTCTCATCATCTTAATTTAGTTAGGCAGCCCCCTCACCTTTTGCCTCAACCAGAGCAGCAGCCTCCTAACTACTTTCCCTCTTAAATGACTTCCTTAAAGAGTTTTTTCCCCTGCCTAGCTCCTACAATTTTGCCATCTCCTTTAGAATAAACTATATGTGTGTGATTTATTTCCAGCTTTAAAAACGGAAGCTGACCTTCCACTGCTAACAGAATAAAGCCTCACCTGTCCTCAACTCCAGTTTCCTTCATCGCATGGCCAGCTGCCACTCCGCTTTCCCTCCTCACCCCCATCACGTCTTTCTTCTTACTCCCTGTGTTTCAGCACCAGTGAATTTGTCATTGCCTGAACCTGCCATGTCCTGTGTCACCTGAGGATGGGGGAAGGCAGGCAGACAGAAGGAGAAGAAAGTCTACAGGTAAATTACGTGATCGCTCTTCTCCTACCTTCTTGGAAACAGCTCGTGTTCATCTTGTTTTATAGGAATTTTGACCGTCCGTGAGTCTGTGGGAATCAGAATTCCTTTGAACAACATCTTCAGGTGCGATAGTTTATTAACTTTAGAGGAGAATGATGTCGTCCAGCACTATTGGGATGTTCACGTACAGGCTTTTGTCCAGAATGGCACAGTGAGCACAAAAGGTGAGCTCTTCAAGTATATATACTTGGATCCCAATTTAAGATTAGAGTGTACCAGTTGGCTGTCATTGAAGTTGTTATCTGGAAGCATTTCTGTACTAAGACGTGTTCGTAGCTTACACTGGACTGTAAGTTTTTGTAAATAACCACAGTTCTTGTTCTTTTGGAACTTGCAGTTTCAAGTTGATGATATACACGTTGTGGGGTGGTTGTTTTTTGTTTTTGTTTTAACAAATGCTCGGCCTATAGTGTTTTCAGCTGGTCAAACCTAATCTTTGTTTGAGCAAATCCTCAAATAGCTTGATCATCAGCTCTTTAGCATTTGATGATCCAAGACCGCAGCTTAGGAATGAGATTTTTGTGTTTGAATCTTGAATTTTATAAACTGCTTTTGTAACTTATATATGACCTTAAGGAAACGTCATAATTTCTCCTTCACCAGCTCCGAAAACCTACCAGCACTTCCTAGGAAGAGGTTGTCATGCCTCTGATTTGCTGAAGGGGTGATACAAATAAAAGGTTCATTTGTATTTAAACCCTTTAATGATTTCTAAACATTTTTCTGGTAAACACTCTCCTTCCTTCTAATGGTGTGTGTGGGAAAGAAGAGGACAGGAGTGAAATGTTTTCAAACTTAAATCTCTCATTTTCACATCAGGGGCAGGTGACATTCTTTGGGAATAAGGGGACTTCAGGGTCTAAAGAGATGAGTGTATGGTAGGTAAAGTGGAAAGTCGGTAAAGCGTTTGTATGTGTCTGGTGTGTCATAACTCTTAGAGATTGTCGGCATCTGAAGCAGCGGTTCGGGAACCTCTGCCTGATTCCCCTGATATAACCCTTGGGACTTCTATTGTGAGAAATAGTTTGCTCTTTCCTCGCCTTATGAAATAAGAAAAGGGCCACTTTGGTTTATTTTGTGCTTTGGTGGTTTCTTTAGAGTTTCTGTGTGAAAAGGATAGAACTGTTACCACTGTGGTGCCTTTCGTCCCCACCACTGCACCATCCCCTACTGCAACACCCGCTCCAAGGGAAAAGCCAGAGGTGGGATCCTACTCGGTTAATAACAGCAATGGTACTTGCCTTCTGGCTACCATGGGGCTGCAGCTGAACTTCACACACAATAAGGTATTGTTCTCTGTTTCTATTGATGCGTTCTTCTCGTATGGCCTTTCAAATATGGTATATCCTACCTCTGGCCCAAGAGTAGTGTTACTAGACTGGTTCTGTGTTAAAGATTTTTAAAAATTTATTTATTTGAGAGAGAGAGCGTGCGAGCAGGGGGAGGATCAGAGGGAGACGCAGACTCCCCACTGAGCAGGGAGCTGAAGTGGAGCTCCATCCTGCCCGCCCCCATCATGACCTGAGCCGCCACCCAGGCACCCCTGGACTGATTCTGTTTTAAGTAGATTTGATGTGGACTTGTTGAGGTCTGATGAATTTGGAGTTACTGTAACCACGAAGAGTTAATGTCCCTGTCAAGGGGTTGTCTTGGCCAGCGGGAAACCTAGCCATTTCAGGGACTCTTTGGGGTTTAGATTCTGTTTACCGTCAGTAGCTCAGAGTACAGACAGTTGGTTTTTATCTCTGTTTAAAATAGAACTCCTTCACATTTGTATCTGCACCGCAGTGTAGGTTGATGTACGGGCAAGTGCAGCTGTTTCTCCTCGCTGACTCAGACGGGAGCGATGCGCTCAAGTCCGCGGCGGCCCTTCTGGTTGCAGTGTTCCACGGAGCCTCCAGGGGGCGTGCCGACGGACAGATCCCGTTTCCAGAGTCTTGGACTTCAATAAGCTAGACAGATGGCTCTTATGCTCCATAAAAATGTGTCTTTTCATTTGCCTCATTACTGAGGAAGCTTCCCTCTTGTTTTTCGTTTCTTTTTTTTTTTAAGTTGTCTGAGTCATAGCTTGAGGGCCTGGGCCAACTTTGTTTGAAAGTAAGACACCATAAACTTAAGTATCCAGACAAAAGGATTTTTTGTTCTCCACCGAAGTTGCTTACTAAGAGTATAAGGTTTTGCAGTGGACTCCTGTGGTTAAGCTGTACCTTTGTCCCTCTTCTTCCCCTACAGGTTGTCTCGGTTATTAACATCAACCCCAATACGACTGACTTCACCGGCAGCTGCCAGCCTCAGACTGCCCTGCTTCGGCTGAACGGCAGCAACATCAAGTATCTTGACTTCGTCTTTGCTGTGGTGAGTAACCGCTTTCTCTAAGATGAGGTTCGTTTTCTTAGACACACATCTGAAAGTCTGAGTAGCTATGTGTGCGTAGGGAGGGATTTAGCTCTGTTTTCCATTTTGGCACTACTTAATTATAACGTGGAGTCCGTTGATCCCTCTTAGTCCTTCAGAGTCACCTCAGTGGTCTTGCATTGTCTTAGATTCGTGTTCACCAAAGGTACTGTTCTGCCATTATATAGACTTCGGGGTAGGAGCAAGAATTAACCCACATCAAAAAAAACCCTCTCTAATCTGTCCGATATAGAAATATTTAATAATATTTAATAATAAAGCCTATATATTTACATATTATGTATTACAAAAGATAAAAAGTAATTTCTATAATATGTTTCTCTATTACTGGTTAGAAAACTCGTGTTTGTTGGGGCGCCTGGGTGGCACAGCGGTTAAGCGTCTGCCTTCGGCCCAGGGCGTGATCCCGGGGTCCTGGGATCGAGTTCCACATCAGGCTCCTCCACTATGAGCCTGCTTCTTCCTCTCCCACTCCCCCTGCTTGTGTTCCCTCTCTCACTGGCTGTCCCTATCTCTGTCAAATAAATAAATTTAAAAAAAAGAAAGAAAACTCGTGTTTGTTTACTCTAATATTTTAGGGTTTGGGGGCTATACTGTAATAATAGTTAACTTTTATTGAGTACTTGCCATCTACAAGGCTCTGTGTAAGTACTTAACATGCATAAATTCATGAAATCAGGATAGTTTATAATGGTAGCATTTGGGTTTTTGTTGTTCATGCTTGCATGAAGGGCTGAACCCTAAAGAGAATATTCCAGGTTAAGCATATGTGCTCTGCTTCTTGCTAGCATAAATTCATCATTGAGGACTTTTATTTCTACCTTCTCAGAAGCAGTTATTACCCCCATAATTTTTGAGGGTGTGTGTGTGTGTACGTGTTCTAGCAATGGGAATGGGAAAGGGGACAGCCATCAATGAGGGAAAATGTTAAACTGCCAGCAGTTCTGAAACTAAGAGTTATTGTATAGGTAGATTAAAAAACAGTTCTGCTTTAAAATCAGATTATTATATATGGGATGGGGAAACAGTCTCAACATCTGATATATTAAAAAAATTAGGTATGTGGTGTTTGTTTCAAGTCCGAACTTGGTATCTTTAGTCTAAAGCCTTTTTTCTCTATGGAATATATGCAGAATAATTGAGGATTATATCAGGCAATTACATTTGAGAAAGGTTTATAAAAATCTTCCCTTTACCAGCACTGAAATCATTCCTCTGTTACAGTACACATATGACCAGAGGATTAGTATTAAAAACATCTGGTCAGGCTCATCCTCTTCGATGTGGTAAGAGCAGGCCTCCCTGGACATATTCTCTTTTAAAGTTATTTCATAGGGATTATACTATAAGTAAGAATGAAGAAAGTAATATTTTAGGTTCCTTCCCTTTGGAGTGATTGAGTTTGCTCTTTCTAGCTGTGGTCGGGTCCTAAAAGAAACATGGTTTCTTCTGACCTTTCTGGGGAAATATTTAATAATTACAATATTTAATTTGCCCAACAGACCATTTTTTTAAAAACATTTTTTAAATTTATTTGACAGCACAAGCAGGGGGGAGCGGCAGGCAGAGGGAGAGGGAGAAGCCAGTTCCCCGCTGAGCAGGGAGCCCAGTGATGTGGGGCTCGATCCCAGGATCCTGGGATCATAACCTGACCCGAAGGCAGCTGCTTAACCGACTGAGCCACCCAGGTTCCCCCAACAGATTATTTTAAATGCAGTTCAAAACAGTGACATGTTGGGGCACCTGGGTAGCTCAGTCGGTTAAACATCTGTCTTTGGGTCAGGTTATGACCCCAGGATCCTGGGATCGAGCCCCACATCTGGCTCCCTGCTCAGTGGGGAGTCTGTTTCTCCCTCTCCTCCCCACTAGTGCTGTCTCTTGCTATCTTTGGCTCTCTCTCAAATAAATACATAAAATCTTTTAAAAAATAAAAAACCTTGGGGCGCCTGGGTGGCATAGCGGTTAAGCGTCTGCCTTCGGCTCAGGGCGTGATCCCAGCGTTGTGAGATCGAGCCCCACATCAGGCTCCTCTGCTATGAGCCTGCTTCTTCCTCTCCCGCTCCCCCTGCTTGTGTTCCCTCTCTCGCTGGCTGTCTCTATTTCTGTCAAATAAATAAATAAAATCTTTAAAAAAAATAAAAATAAAAAAAAATAAAAAACCTAAATAGTGACATTTTAACCATGCTCTAGGCACTTCAAAAAATTAGGAAACACCTGTAACATCACCAGACTTCACTGGGGCCCATTTTTAACCCTGTCACTTCTAAGGAGAATTTATTAAGTTCGAGTGTGTCAAGTGCAGGATGCCATGGTGGGATTCAAAGAAGAAGGCCTGTATTAATAGAGAGCCCAGGGGCACCTGGGTGGCTCAGTCAGTTGGGCATCTGCCTTCGGCTCAGGTTACAATCCCAGGGTCCTGGGATCAAGCCCCAGGTCTGGCTCCTTGCTCAGCAGGGAGCTGCCTTCTCCTTCTGCCTCCTTCTCCCCCTGCTTATGCTCTCTGTCAAATAAATAAATAAAAATTAAAAAAAAAAGCCCACAGTTTAGTGGTAAAGATAGAAATACACAAGTAATGACCATTTTTGTGGAAGGCCTTGAATGCTGTGCTAAGGCTTTTGAACCGGATTCTGTGGGCAGTTAGAGCTCCGTGGAAGGTGCATTCCAGGTGGGATGAGTGAGCGACCAGAAGAAAATACAAAGAGGAGGCAGTGGTTAATTCTGGGTGGAGGAGAGTCAGGAAAGTTTAACGGAAGAGATGACATTTGAGCTGGGCCTTCAAGGATGGGTCAGGTTTGTACAAATGGAGATAAGGGGAGTAAGCAGAAAAGTACAGGTTATTTCTGGAAAAAGGAACACAGTCAAGACCAGCTGGGAGAATGGGGCACGTGGCATGTTCAGGGAAATAAAGGTGTGGAAAAGTAGTTGGGACAAATTGAGGGGAGCCTTGAATGCCAGGCGAGGAGAGGTGTAATGAGGTGGTCAAGTCCTTCTTTGTGCTTCCTCCTGACATTTCTCTGCATCTGTCCTCTCCGTTTTTGTTTCCCACTGCCTCTGCCTGAGTCCAGCCTGCATGACGTCTTACCGCCCAGCCTCCCAACTAGTCCTTCCTCTTCCTCTCCTCCGTCGGTGTTCTTCTGCATTGGTTTAATCTTCCCGAAGCACAGCTCCTCCTCAGAAAGCTTCAGCTGTTCTGTTTTACCAACAAGATAACCTCTCAGTTCCAGGGCAGGTTATTTCAAGTCTCTCCCCCTCTGCTGCCCCCTGCCATGCAGCTGAACCTGCATATCCGGCTTTATGTCCCCTCCTTTCCCTTCTCAGGTTGCCCTGTGCACGTTGCGGTCCGTGAGGTAGGAGAGCACAGTAGCAACCAGCGCGTCGGCCCTGCAGCCAGACTTTCGGGGTTCAGATCCCACCTCACTGACCACTAACCTTACGGCCTTGGGGAGAATCACTTAACATCGCCATACTTTGAGCACCCCATCCCAGAATGGGGTGTTACAATTATTCAGTGACACCTCACATGTAAAATTTTTTAAAGATTTTATTTATTTATTTGACAGAGAGAGAGAAGTAGGCAGAAGGAGAGGGAGAAGCAGACTACCCACTGAGCAGAGAGCCTGACGCAGGGCTCGATCCCAGGTTCCTGGGATGGTGACCTGGGCCAAAGGGAGACGCTTAGCCGGCTGAGCCACCCAGGTGCCCTCACGTGAAGTTTTAAGAATATCGCTTGGTACTAAGTTTTCAAATTCTGGCGTACTTGTGATGGTGCTTATTTTCTGGCTACCTTTATTCATGCACTTGCCTTCCCGGATACCCTTTCCTACTTATTTCCTAATTGAATTCGGCCCAGTTCAAATGGAGCATGCCTAAGCTTGTATCGATTTGCTTCTCCCCTACTTGGAAGTCATCTATCTTCTTTTAATTTTTATAATTTATCGCTGTCTTTTTTGCAATATGGCTATTTCTTTATGTATTTATCTTATCTTCGCTGGCAGATTGCAGACACGGTGGGGGCAGGATCCAAGCCCGGTTCATTGGGCTGGCTCCCTGGAGCCCTGAGATATGTTGCCTTGTACGTGCTAAGCACTAACATATTAGAATGGCTGGCTCATCAATGCATGCTTCACAAAGATAATAGTGGCGAAGGAAAGCTCCCAGCTGGAGAGGCTGCCAGGCAGGGAGGGAGCCCAGCTAAGAGACTGTTATGATCCAGGGGCGCCTGGGTGGCTCAGTCGTTAAGTGTCTGCCTTCGGCTCAGGGCATGGCCCCAGGGTTCTGGGAACGAAGCCTGCATCGGGCTCCTGCTCCTCTGGGACCTGCTTCTTCCTCTCCCACTCCCCCTGCTTGTGTTCGTCTCTCGCTGGCTGGCTGTCTCTCTGTCAAATAAATAAATAAAATCTTTAAAAAAGAGAGAGAGAGAGACTGTCATGATCCAGGCTAGAGAAGGCAAGGGCTCAGCAAGTGACAGGAGGAGTAAAATGAGGGAATGAATGGTTGAGTGTCAAGGAACCACGTGACTATGCCCTTGGTCCAAAAATTGGAAACAAAACGCAGAAGAAAAAAGGATTCTGTCACATCTTACTTAGCTGCAGTTTATTCTGTTGGTCCGGGTCTAATCCATGGTTTTATCTTCTGGATAACAGTATTAGATTGCTTTTCGTCTGTAGATATTAACTGTACCTGTGGACAGTTGTGATGTGTTGATTAACTGGAAGCTCTTTTTCTAACAGAAAAATGAAAACCGATTCTATCTGAAGGAGGTGAATGTCAGCATGTACTTGGTTAATGGCTCTGGTAAGCACAGCATTGGCCTTGGGGGAAGAGAGTGGGTTACACTGACGGAATAGAAACCATAGTTGTTTTGTTACCAAGTAGTGCCTTCTATTTAATGGAACAGAAGAATCTATGTGAAAATTGTACCTTGACCACAACCAAACATCAGTAATTGAGAACCATAGTGTTTTATCTTTTCAGTCTCCCTCATTTTCGAATAGGGTGGATAATAGTTAAGGATGTGACTGATTTTTAGACCACAGCAACATCTATAGAAAGATAGGAAACCTAGTGGTCTTAAGAATTGCTTTTTTTGGTAGACCCTGTACCCCAGGCTCCTATACTTCACTGAAAAATTCTGAGGACTGTCCCATTTCTTATGTTGATAGAATAAGAAGTTACTAACAGGGGCGCCTGGCTGGCTCAGTCGGTAGAACTTGCGACTCTTGATCTCCAGGTTGAGAGTTTGAGCCCCACGTTGGGTGTAGAGCCTACTTAAAAAAAAAAAGTTCCTAACATGTTTGTTTTCTTTAAAGCTTTCAGCATCGCAAATAACAATCTGAGCTACTGGGATGCCCCCCTGGGAAGTTCTTATATGTGCAACAAAGAGCAGACTGTTTCCGTGTCTGGAGCGTTTCAGATAAATACCTTTGAGCTAAGGGTTCAGCCTTTCAATGTGATGGAAGGAAAATATTCTACAGGTAAGAACCGAGCAAGTTTTATCAATAATTTATGTTCTTACGTTGACTAATAGTTGGCTTTTCCTTTGGCTCATGGAAATTTAAGCACTGAAATAGAGAAATACGAATTCACCTCTTGTGACTGTTGGAGAGTCCGTGTAGCCTTGAGCAAGTTCTGCGAACTCCGTTGTTCGGCCCATCATTTTGCTCAAAGTAGATTTTTTGTGTGTGGATCTGAAACCCATTTGCAACCACGTTCTTAAAACCGTTGGAAAATTTCAGTGAGCTTTATTTAAGGCATAGACACTCCCCGCTAGGTTTTAGTTTGTGGGAAGGATGGCAGGTTTGAGCATCTGGGATCTGTTCTCTGGGGGCCATCTTCTCATTGGAAATATTTTCATACACAGATAAAAGCAGTTTGGTCTTATTTTGTTAAGACAGGATTACAGTTAGGCCAAGCTTCAAATAGCAGGGACAGTGTCTTGGCCAGCCGAAGTGATCTGGGGTGTTTTAAAAGCATATGCTAGTGTGCATGAGGCTTTTCGGAGGATCCGCTGAGGGCTCGTGATGGTATTTATCAGATTTTTAAGGAAACTTTTTGTGGAGGGCTCATGGCAGTGTGTTTCTACAAATCTGAAAGGTGCATTTGGCATTACAAGATTAAAATACGCACGTAGGCCCAAAAAAGTCCATAAATTTCCTTAATTGACTTGTCCTTTTAAACTGATGACTTAAAATTGGGGGTTTGTGGATCACAGCTCTGCCGAGCAGAGCTATTCAAACCATGCACATCCTTTTTAACGACTAATGCTGTCGTTTAGAAGGAAATGTGGCAGCTGCGTTTAAAAGCGAGCACGCCGTGAGCCGCCGGGATCTTCACGGTGGCGCTGGATCGCCAGCCTGACTTGGTTAGGCCAGAATAAGTTGGGACCTTCCCCCTACCATTCTCGTGACTAGAGAGGTTAATCACACTTAGAAATTTTTCTCAAGAATTCTTTTTCCCTTTTGTCAGTTTTGTTTATGTACAATTACTCTGATCCTTTCATAGTTTTATTTTTGAGTCTTTATCTAGCTCCCGTCCATTACCCTAGTTTTAGGTCCAGATTTGTGATTAGAATTGAAAATCCTTTGCAGCGTGATACCAGCTTGAGTCTGTTTATCTAGTCAGCTGTAATCGCGATGAGCTGCATTATTTATCTCGAATTTGAAACTTCGGTTTTTATATATGTCGAATTAAAAATGGTGCCTAAAGGAATGTGTAATATTTAATACTGGTAATGAGCATGTAATCTGTTCATGACCTTGGGTACCTGTAGATACAACACACTGCTAAGACTTGACTATGCGGGAGGAGGAAGTAGACTTGCGGTCAGGTCAAAGACGTTGAGTGGATTTTACTGGATCAGACCACTCTCTGGAAATAGAAAGTTTCTTGACTTCTGTAGCCACGAAGATCATATGCTCTAGGTCGGGGGCTGTGCAGTTTGTTTGTCAGGCACGGACAGTCAGTGTTTTGGGTTTGGAGACCACATGGGCTCTGTCACCACTATTCAGCTCTCCTGTCGTAGCACGAAAAAAGCCACAGGCAATCAATAAATGAGTGTGGCTGGGTTCCAATAGAACTTTATTTATGGATACGGAGGTTTGAATTTCATGTAATGCTCATGTGTCACAAAATTTCTTCTTTTGTTTTTTTGGGGGGTTTTTGGCCATTTAAAAATGTGGAAAAGTCATTTTTAGCTCTTGGGCCAGATTTGGCCTCCAGGCTATAGTTTGCTCTCTGCTCTGAAAGATTCCAGAGCCAGCATGGTTCTAAACCTATGATTAAATGTTTCTGATCTGTTCTCAGTTTCCAAAAGACATCACTTTAGCACTAAGAGGCTGATCCGGCTATGTAGAGATGGGTTAGAATTAGCTCTCTTCATTTCTTTTCTTTTTTAAAAAAAAAAAATATTTATTTATTTATTGGGGCACCTAGGTGGCTCAGTCGGTTAAGTATCTGCCTTCAGCTCAGGTCACGATCCTGGGATTGAGCCCCAGATTGGGCTCCCTGTGCAGCTCGGAGCCTGCTTCTCCCTCTCCTCAGCTCGTGCTCTCTGTCGCTATCGCTCTCTGTCGCTATCTCGGTCTCGGTCTTTTTTTTAAAAAAAGATTTTATTTATCTATCTATATCTTTCTGTTTATCTATTTATTTATTTACGAGTGCGTGCACGTAAGCTGGGGGTGGAGTGGAGGGAGAGGGAGAGAATCTCAAGCAGACTCTGCTGAGCATGGAGCCCGATGCAGGGCTCTATCTCAGGATCCTGAGATCATAACCCGAGCCAAAACCAGGAGTTAGATACTTAACCAACTGAGCCCCACCCAGGTGCCCCTCTTCACTCCTCTATTTTGGAAAGGACTTGGAATATGAAACACATACACATATGTGTGTGTTTACTCATAGATACAAATGAGTATGTATGTATTCATACATACAAATATACATACACAAAAGAAAAGTTTTAGGATTTTAATTCTAGAACAATCTATAATTTTCTGTAGCTTTATCATTAAAATATACCTGTCTTAATTACTTAAAGTTGATTTTGTAAGAGCATTTCTGACTTTTGAATCAACATCTTTTACTTTTGGACATTCATTTTTGATTATACTCACTATTTGTTACACACTTTTTCTCACCTACAGCCCAGGAGTGTTCGCTGGATGATGACACCATTCTAATACCAATTATAGTTGGTGCTGGTCTTTCAGGCTTGATTATCGTTATAGTGATTGCTTACCTAATTGGCAGAAGAAAAAGCTATGCCGGATATCAGACTCTGTAATACTAATCGATATGTGATCTCTGTTACAAAATAATAAAGCAAGTACAAGTTCCAACATGCAATACTGTTCAATTTCAGGTATATCTAGTTGCAGTTCTGATTTTAGAATGGATGGTGTGGGGGATTTCAAACTTAATAAATAAAAACACCCTAAAAACTATAAACTACAAATTAGTCACATGATTTTGGTTTCCCCAACCATGGAATTTAAAACTGTTATTTCTACGGCAAAAAGCATGTGTAAAATCACCTGGATCATTGGTTCTATTTCTGTTATCTTGAATTAGTATTTCAGTGTTTTCACTTTATGTATTCTGACTAGAAATATACAGTTTAGGAAAAACAGTTTTCAAAAAGAGGTTTTTTTCCTGCATGTAGTCAAAATTGAGACTGTACCCTACAGTGGATTTGTACTTGCTCCTTTGGTGTTTTTTTTGTGATTTTGTTTGCAGGTTAACTTAGCTACTTTGGCATTGCTGCATATTTGACCTATGAGAGAGATGCCGGTAGATTTGAACAGAGTCTAGTATTATGTTCTTAGCAATGAATGCTTTTCTAATGCCTTTTGAATATTCTTGTATTTAACGTGGCTGTAATGACGAAAGGTATAAAAGCTGTATACATTTTGGAATAGGTGTTAATCTTGTTTAATCCTTTTAAAAAAACTGGATTTTTCAGTCTTTAAAATGGCAAGACACAAGACTATTCCAACTGGGCATTTCAATCCATTTTCTAGGCGGTTTAGAGATAATTGCTAGGCCATGCCAATATGAGGCATTAGTCGTTTGTACCTGTAAATTGGCCTCCATGTACACTGCTAGAATGAATGTAGTTTCTTTCTCTTTAGCTTTGCAGTATCCTTGTTGGCGGTAGTGTGTTATATTCTTTTCTTGTGTTTTTTTTCTTTTTCTTTCTTTTTCTTTCCTTTCCTTTCTCTTCCTTTTCTCTCCTTTCCTTTTCTCTTTCTTTAAGAAGAAATGCCAGAATGTCCTAAACCCAGATAAAGAAGCGCATCTACTCAACTTGCACCTAACCCAAAAGTCTTGGTCTTCTCTTAGTCCATTAAAAGGTTCTTTGTTTCCAGCTTGCATTGATATTTACAACACTTACTAATTTGGCTTTCACATTCAAATGGTTCTGTGCTAATCAAAACTTAACGTTATTGTTGTTCATTATGGTAGAATCATTATTAATTCATGTACTTTGTGTTCGGTTTTGTGCTCTGGGGAAATGCACCAATTGTCCATTTACCGTGCAGCACCTAATGTTTATAGGAGAAAGCAAAACATTTCAGCTTGATAGTTAACACATCAAGTATTTCTTGCTGCTTCCAGGAGCTCTCTCTCTCTCTCTCTCTCTCTCTCTCTTTTTTTTTTTGGTATTGGAATGGCTGAGTAAATATTAAAGAGTTGTTAATATGCAGCTGCATATGGAAGGTTTTTGTGTTTTGGGGGTGGGAGAATATGTGCCCCCATTGTCACTAGAGAATGGGACATCTGGGTTCCAGACTATTACTGATGTTGATTTAATTGGGTAGTCTAGCTCTACACACCTCACACACACAGGCAGTCGCATGTTAGCATGTGTGTGTCTCTTAAGTATCTTTCGAGTTCTATTGGAGTGGTAAATATTTTCTCCCACTGAAATTTGCTCTCTGCTTACAGTAGCCTGAAATTCTTACTGGCTCAAAATCCGATTCCTGACCAGCCCTTCCCTTAGAGCTACATTGAGCTGCATTGCCAGCTTAAGGCACTTTTTGAAGACTAAATATAAACCTGATTTTTAAAACTTATTTTTTACTTAAATAATGTTCTAGCGTAGGATTGTTAACCTTACATGAATGGATAATGCTTATAAGAAAATGGACGTTAGTTCTCATGAGTTGAAACAAAGCAGCTTTTTTTTTTTTTTTTTGAAAATGAAAATTGGAAGCACAAGTGGGCGGCACTAACTTAATGCTGTTAACGTTTCTAAAAGTTTTTACACTTAGATTATATACCGGATTCATATTAAAATACCTCTAATTAGCACTGTTTTGTAGAAAATCTGACTCCATTGAATATTTTTGTATTTTACATGGGCCAGTTTATATACACTATTATTTCCTGTAGCCACATGTTCTTTGTAGCGTTTATAGTTTTGTTCATTTTACTGGGTTTACACCTTGATGGTCTAACATTGCTATTTGGTTCTGGGTGTTTTTCATGTTTTATTATTTGTATAAAGAAACTGGTCCATGTAAATACTTCTCATGTTTTTTTTTTCCTCAAATGTTTAAACCACTAGTCGATGTATGGTGTTGCTCTTTAGATATTTGCCTGTCCATTTGCTCAACATATTGCTTCTAAAACAAACAATAAAGATTCTTTTATTTCTTAAGGAAATTTGCTCACATTTTTTCCTGTTGGTTAAAGTAAAAATTCTGTATGCTACATAATGACAATTTCTTCCCAAAGGGAGAACTTTTGAAAAGCTTAGAAGTGGAACTAAATTATTTCTAGAATATTCTGTGTATTACCATCTGGAAGAGTGGTCCCATACATAGATAGGTCTGTACTGATGCTGGGCTGGCGACAGAATAATCACCTGGGAAGCTTGTTAGAAAAATTCACATGCCAGGCTCCGTTCCTAGAGGATTTCACTTAGCAGGTCTGGGCCTGTGTGCGTGCACGCATGTGCCTGCGTGTGTGTGCACGTGTGCGTGAATAAGCTCCCCAGTGGGATCTGGTATGGAGCCAATCAGGGAACCAGTGATCTGGAATATGCATTTCATAGGAAAAGCTTGAGTATCTCTTTGTTCACTTTTGTCGACCCCTCTGAGTTGAGGCTGGTACGTATGTGTGTATACATAGCTATTGTGTGCAGTCACTCTCTCAGATCATCCTAAAATACTCTAACCTTCCAATTTTCCCATAGCTTCGCACACACAAAAACTTGGCAACCTTGCTAGTAACTTTCGTCTGGATTACCCCACGTTAAGCTAGTGACTGCCAGTTAATCATCACAACTCCCAACTCTTGAGACTAGCTGCCATGTGACTTTGGCCAAGCCACTTAACTTCTGGGGTCTCAGTTTCTCCGTCTGAGGGCCGAGGGCTTTAAAATCCTGTTCCTCTTAATTTCTGTGAGTGATAGTTTCCATTTCAAAAATGTGAGTATTTTTAGAAGGAATCTGGTAAGAAGCTACTAGTTATAATCAAGGACATGCTTTATACACAGTGTAAAATACACCGTTTGAAGTTTTTGCACATTTCAGGAGGAATTCTTGTAAGACTCAGATATTTATAAGATTACATTGTCTTGGGCTCATCTGTCTCTCTCGCACCCATCTCTTCTACTCTGGTAACTTTCTGCATCAGTAATTACCGTATCTTGTTTTTGAAACTGGTAGAGACATGTTTGGGTAATACTGAGTAGCTTCAAGTATCTTCAGGTTCATGTGATATACTTCAAACAGTTTGTAGATCTAAAAGGTATATAATAGGGTGTCACATAAGAATATGATTCTTAATGCTGATTCTTCCAAAGAGGGATTTTGACACAATTGGTATTTAAGATGAGTTTTATATTTTATTACAAATCTATATTTCGACTTTCCAACTCACACTAAAAATTGCATCTGAAAAATTTCTGAGCTAACAGAAACATGAGGATTAACAGTATTTTTGATCTACGTGAAACTTTACATTGACATTTCAGTGGCCACGAAACTTTTTATCTTTAAAAATCTTCACTGCTTCTGTAATCATTAAGTTCTTCCACATACACACTGTTCCTTCCCCCCCCAGATATTTTCAATATGGTTTCCAGTGTACATTATGCAAATAAATCAGGTAGAAATGATTACAGAATGAGATTTTCTTTTCTTCAGGATGTAATCCTATTAAAATTACTGTTTTCCAAAATGTCTTTCCATTACCTAAAGAATTTTTAAAGGTTGAATTCATAAAATCAATAGTTATTATAAATTAATACTTCACATACTAATTGAGAGCATTTTAAGTAAGTGACAGCATCTAGAAAGATCTTTGTATTAGTGGAATTGCCTTTTTGATCTACTCTGGGAATATTTGTCTTACATGAAAGCCTTATTGGCAGTATTTATGAAAGTCATTTCAGTACTAGGTCAAATACCCAATTTGGGAGAGAGGACTGTGAATCCGTTGCCAGAATAAGAAATTAATCTACTAATGAATAAACCAAGTTATATTAAATCCAAGGCATAATACTTTATGGTTCGTGTCACCTGATAGTTTATGTGCTGGGTGGTAATTTGGGAAATTGAAGGGGAGGAGTCAGCTAACTGGGTACTCTCAACACCAAGTATTCCCAAGTCACACGTGGCAATCTCAGCTATATGGATTTCTAACGGAACCAAGAAGCAAGTAAAAAAGCTCATTGAGCTGGCAGTCAAAGCCAATACCATAAAGTCCATAAACTCCAGGATTGCATCTTTTTCCCAGTTATTGCCCCAGAGGCTAGCAAAAGCCTAGCACACAGAAATGTAGTTCAGCATCCCAGCTGCCATCCCAGCTGCCTGCCTTCTGCAGATGGACCTCCATCTGCAGGCACCATCCCTTCCTCTGCTCTGTTCTCCCTGGCTTTGCTTCTCCTGGTCCGGGCTTCTGGAATCCCATGTCACCTACCTCCCGGGAGACCTCACACCGTTGGCTTCAGTCCATCGTTCCGTGGCTCTGGCCCTCATTCTACAAACACATTTAAGTCTCTTCCACCTGAAGATACCCTTCCTTGCCGCTATTCGCCTTCTGACTCCCTCCCTCGTGCCCTCTCTTCTTCTGAACTTCTCGGGATGACCCCCGGATGTTCCCCATCCCAAGTTCTTGATCTCCTAACCGATCACTTTCCATTTGCTCCTAAACCTGCAGTGAATTGCCTCACAGCCAACAGGCTTCTCTAATAGTTCTCACCCCTCTCCCATGCTAATGGAAACCGTTTCCTTCCGTGGCTTCTGTGGCACGGTTGTCTACTTGCCTTTTCTTTGTCTTGCTCCTTTGTTCCTCAGATATGAGTGTTCCCAAGGGTTGTCTCTGATCCTTTTCAGATTCTGTTTGCCCTTGCTGAGAAACAAACGTGTCCCTGGTTTTTATGACCACTTAGGTTCATCAGCCACCTGGTTAGGAGGGACACAGGCATCTGAAACCCAGAAGATCCAAAACTGAACATCTCCCTCTTCTGCATATCCCTCCCCGCCCCTCCCTCCCCCACAACTACAAACAAAACGGAATGCATACATTCTCCCTCCTGTATTCCCTATCAGGGTGAATGGCACCAGTATCTACATAATCACTCAAGTGGGGAATTGGAAGCCATTTTATTACCTCCTATCACGCCCCCAGTATCCATCTGGCCAGTTCTGCCTTCTAGTTGGCTCTCTAGTCTGTCCCTTTCTGCATCTGCGCTTCATTCACCCAGGTCAGGACCATATTACTGGTCCTCTGGCCTCTAGCAATAGAGGTACCTCCTTACTTCCAGTCTCCTCCGGTTGGCGTGGCTTCTACAAATATCCTGCCTGAAATCCCACCGTGCTCTTCCTCCTTCCATCAGTGTAAGGTGGAAGTGCCTAGAGCCTACAGTGCCTCTGTGAGCTGGTCCTGGTACCCTTGTCCTGCCTCTCTTCCAGCCCCGAGTACCTCTCGATCCCCCCCAGCTCTGCCAGCCCGCCTGCATTTCCCCCGAAGTGCTGGGTTCCGTTGCCCTCCGGGTAGTTTTGTCTGTGCTGTTTCCTGTACCTGGAATGCCCTTCCCCCATGGCCTGCATGGTTAATTCCTGCTCATCCTTAACGACTCGGCTCCAGTGTCACCTCTTTCCAAGTATGTCTTGTGTAACAAGGCTGAGTTGAGTGTGTCTCTGAAACACTTCGTGACGCTTTGCGCGTTGCCTGCCCCTATGACAGCACCTTTCAAAATTATAACCACTGGTTTTCTTGTCTGACTCACACTAGACACACACAGTCATGCCATCAGGGCCAGCTTCTCTCTCTTTTCCACTGAAGGACCCCAGAGTGCCTTGCGTGGGGTTCGTATGTCTGCTTTGTGTCGTCGTCCGTTCAGTTCATTTCACTAATATTTCACAAGCAGCAGTGTTCCGGGGCACTGTGCCATGAACAGTTTGCCCCTGAAAGCCCACAGCCTGATCAAGGAAAGATTTATTATATTTATCCATTATCTTCTGTTTAAGAAATCTGGGAAGTAGGTGATCGGTTGATAATCTGTCTTTCATCCAAAATGACTGTATTTTGCAGGGGTGGGGGGGTGAGGGTACCTAAAACGGTATGATTTGGTTCCTTGGAGGATCACTTTTGTGGAATCTCTCATTTGCTGGTAAGGAATGCCAATGCCTGGTGACCTGGTGTCAGAGGCAAAGATGTGTGTTAACATTTGCGGCTTTGAAATTGTGTCATTGTTTCTGTTCTCAATTGTCCTTTCTCCACGTCTAGCTCAAGACTGCAGTGCAGATGACGACAACTTCCTTGTGCCCATTGCGGTGGGAGCAGCCTTGGCAGGAGTACTTATTCTAGTGTTGCTGGCTTACTTTATTGGTCTCAAGCGCCATAACGCTGGATATGAGCAATTTTAGAACCTGCAGTCTCATTGATGATATAAAAATACACGCACATGAGATTTTCTTGCCTCTCCATTTTGAAACACGTTGCTCTTTAAGATTGATATGTTGAAACTTTAATTCTTAAATCAGTCCCAGCACTTTAAGTCTCTATGAATAAAAACTGTTCTCTTTTCTCAACTGAAAATTAAATACTGTATTCATTGGTCCTGAAGACAAACTGGTTAAAAACACATTGGTGTGCAGCGCGTTAAGGTCTATCCTAAGAGGCCTCGGCCAAATTTTGATCCTAACCTAAGATGCCTTAATTAAACTTATAACATGGCCATTATAAAAATAAAATATGTAGTTGTCTTTTAATGGAATTAATAAATATTGTTTCACTACCAGTGTTCTGTTTTAATGTATAAGAACTATCCGGGTTTAAGCTCATCACAGTACTTTTGCATATAGTTCATTAAATAAATATCGATGTGACATAAACACCCATCAGATACACTCAAACTTGGTTTTCAGTTGAAATGTCCTCAGAACCATCAACATTTTTTAGGTTATGTGACTTTTGCTGTTTTCTCTGAGTTTGATTTGAGGATGAAGTCAGTATGTCAGGCTTGTGATTTTTCCCTAGGTAAAAAACAGCCCAAGAGGCCACAACAGAACTTAAACTGGCTTCAGAATTAGAGTTTTCGAAAAATTCTTTTTCAGCGATAGAGACTGCGAAGATTCAAGCATATTTAACCACTTGCCTTTTTTTTTCGTGTGTTTTTCTCTTCTTTGGATGCCTGATTAGCATTGAAAGATAGAAATATTCTATGAACTAATTAGGACAGATTGTGTTGTGTTTCTCTACCTCATCTTGTTGATCTCTAGAGCATTAAAATCTATTTAGTGTTGTCATCAGACTGGTACTTATGAAATGTAAGCTACCAGCAATCTCAGAAGGGAGGCAGTGAAGCATAGCAGCTAGGCTCTTGCTTCCTCAAGAAGGCCCCCATGGGGCAGAGCATGAATGGGGGTAGAGAGAAGCTGTTGGCATGAAAATGAGCTAGATAATCAGCCCCTGTTGAAGCATACTCCTTGTCATAAGTGCAGCACAGATACTGAATGTATAGACAAATAAGAAGGAAGCTTAATCAATGGACTGGAGCAGATGTTCATATTGAAGTGATTATTTTATTAATTCATTCTGTGTATATATTGGCTTGTTCAGAATTTTTGTAACTCACTGATGACAGTATCTTGGTACCCAGCTATCTGTCTGTCTCTGAAGGCTTTCAGTGAAATATGCTGAATCCTTCCAATAAAGGCTACAGTCATTACTGAAATGCATGTACTCGGAACCTTAGCAATTGATTTTGTTTTGTTTTGTGTTGTGTTTTTAATGAATGACAAAAATGCAAGGGGAACAAAAGATAAAATTAGAGGAAAAAGTGCAAGTTATCACCCAATCATAAATCACACCAAATATCACATCTTGTTAATCACGTTAGGCTTATATGGGAAAGGACATTAAAGATTATTGACTCTAACCCTATAATTTCACAGAAAAGGGAGTGACTTCACTGAGGTTACATATCCAGTAGGCAGCAATACCATTATTAGCATTTCGGTAACAGTTGTCCCAAGGAAATCTAGTCACTAACTAGTATAATTAGTTTAAACATGAAATTATGAGCTCAGAAGGGGGCACTTTGAGATTCTGTACTTTCAGTAACACATGATGTCAGCTTTAGGTATTTTTTGAAAGTACTGAATATTGGCTTTTGATCTCTATTTGCTACTTCAAAACCTAACCTTTGGATGGGATCACAGACGTGGCAGGAAAGGAGAAGGGAATGAACACGTGTTGACCACCTAATGTGTATCAGATGCTTTAGAAGTAGAATTGTGTTTAATCCTCAAATACCTGAAGTACAGGCATGAATATCCCCCTTTTACAGATGAGGAACATGAGGCCCGGTGTAAATACCTTGACCCAGGTCCTTCAGCTAGTTACGGAAGTAGTCAAGATTCAAAGTGGGTTCTGAGTCCGAAGCTCAAAATCTCCCTACAGACTGCCTTCCTGGTAGTCCAGGAGTGGACTACGATGCATGGGATTCCGTTGTTCTCGGCCACTGCTTAGCTACAAATAATCACGTGTAACCTGACAACTACCTAATGCCTGTGTGTGGGGAAAATTATACTGCATTTTCTTGATCTTAAGTCCTTTTTAGCTTAAATTTTATTACTGATACAGAATTATTTCCATGTTGATGGTAGTTGTGATAAGGGAGAAAGGGAGTGGGAAAACGTGGGCGGGGTGTTAAGTGTAGACGATTGCTCTTTTACTCGGTGCCGTTAGGCAATTAAACATAAAATCTTCCCATATTAGTTGAGCACAAATCTTTTCTTGTTCGTCCCTTACCTTATGCTTTTTGTACTGAGGAAATTAGGTGTGATTTGAGATGAAGTAATAATGGGAGATACCGGAGGATCGTTTCCTTAGAAATACTTGGGTGGATATCCAGAAAATAGGGACATACAGGTAATGCTATTAAAGACTAATCTATGTTCGCTTTCAAAATGCTTGTTTCTTGTTGGCTCGTCTCTGCCTAATTGCCTTCCTTACTAATTTCCTTGCTCTCTGTCTGTTCTTTTCTAACAGCTGAAGAATGTTCTGCTGACTCTGACCTCAACTTTCTTATTCCCGTTGCAGTGGGTGTGGCCTTGGGCTTCCTTATAATTGTTGTCTTTATCTCCTATATGATTGGAAGAAGGAAAAGTCGTACTGGTTATCAGTCTGTGTAATCAATTAAACCTAGTGCTTTTTTTTTTTTTTTTGCCATCAGAAGTTAACGTTTCCATTGGTTAGATGCCAGGAAATGCTGTGCTATCGATTGTTTAAGTATGCAGACTAACCTCAGTGAATTGCTAACTAACTTGGGCATGAGTAGCACTTATTTAAGAAAAAAATGTACTAGGACCAATTTCTTTTTTTTTTCTATTTTTCTTCCTTTGTTAAAGTGTAATTGGAAGAAAAATTGTGGCTTACAGTATGTTTTTTTAGTAAATAATGACTTTGAGCCTCTGGATTCAATTATGAAAGCATTTCTACTGAAGAATAATTTTATATGTGCAGCTACTTGTATTTTGCTACTTTGGTTGATGGTATTTACAAAATCAAAGCTGTTAGAGAATTTAACTTGCTCGGGGAAATAAATTCAAGAACATAATGAATTCCTTTTCATTGGTGCAAGCATAAAACTTGGTTCATAATAAGACTTCTTTCCTCACCTCCTGATCAGGATTATTTAAATCTGTTTAGTATTTTTCTGTTAAAAAAAAAAGAGGGGCGCCTGGGTGGCACAGTGGTTAAGCGTCTGCCTTCAGCTCAGGGCGTGATCCCGGCGTTATGGGTTCGAGCCCCACGTCAGGCTCCTCTGCTATGAGCCTGCTTCTTCCTCTCCCACTCCCCCTGCTTGTGTTCCCTCTCTCGCTGGCTGTCTCTATCTCTGTCAAATAAATAAATAAAATCTTTAAAAAAAAAGAAAAAGAAAAAAGAAATGGCTTTACAATATGTGCTTAATAGCAAAAGTCTGCCTGTTTTCTTCATTACCTAAGTTAGTGATGACTATATTTTAATCAGGATGTCTTTTTTTTTTCCTTCTGGAGTTTGGAATATATTGATTATCTCATACTTGATATTTATGCTGAAGGATGAATTAAGATCTTCAGCTTTTTTTTTTAAAGCGTTGATATAGGATGGGTTATGGTTTTTTAGGCTTATAATGTAGAATTTTTTTTCCTCAGAGGCTTAACTTGTCCAGAGAGTGAATTCATCCTCCACCAAAAACAAAAACAAAAACAACTAATATACATCATGGGCCTCCTGCACTCTCCCATTCCCTATATGAATAAGTTCTAATTGACATTTTTTAATGTATTGATTTCTTTTTTCTTGCAGCAGCAATGCTAACCCTAGAGGCTAGTGGGCCCTGAAGTGTCATCAGTCAGATTGCTGCCTAGCCAAATCTGCACTGGGATTATACTGTAAATGTGTTATCTTGATAGAGGCTTATATCCCTGTAGGGACCTCTAATGGCTCTGGCTTCTGGAGTAAGGTCCTAGAGACCATTCGTCCCAGGGCCTGCTTGGTTGGCTAGGCTGTTGCCTTGCCCTTTGATTTGGAAGCACAGTGTTGTATTTCTCTAGGGCCCAAGTGGCTACTTTGCATACCTGTTATTAGCATAAGGCAGATGTTTATTTTACCAAGCCGTTTTCTCTCGAACTAAAAACAAAAGTCTCCAAAGATCTGTCTTCTCTTCAGAAATGTTCCACAGATTAAAAAATGAAGCCTAAACCTTAAATAAAGTTAGTTTGCTATTAAATCCAAGGATTAAGTCCCAATCTACCTCTCCGCACAATGCAGATGCTCGCCACTGTGTTGTTGCCGCTAGCTGATGCCAGAACTCTTTGCCAGTAACTGGAATTAGAACATTTTGTTAAAAAGGAAGAAACTTCATCAAGATCTTTCTTTACTGTTTTATCTGTATGTTCATCTCGAAAGCATCTATTCCAACGTGGCATAGAGTCAGATTGCTCAATTACATCTCTCTTGAGAACACTCTAGCTCTGCCTTGCAGATTCAAGCTCTCCTCTGTTTGCTAAGTATGGAAAGAAAGTTTTCTTTTAAAACGTTCTCCTGTGAAAACAATTGCTTATTTGTTATTTGGTCAAAATGATGGCACCATAAAGAACAGTGGCTTCATTTCAATAAATATTTTTGAGATGATTGTCCGGAAAGCCAGATTATGTAAATCAGCTTGTGATCTTGCTAAGTATATGAACTGGAAATTCAGATACTTTCAAAATTAAGGCTTCACTTAAAAGTTTTCTACCTTCTGGGTAGGAGACTATTAGCGCTAATTCTTCATTAGGTATCATGGCTTTATCTTAGATCATTAGCAGACGTGTTTAATTCTTGTTTGAGAATGAAGATTAAAAGACAAAATATTCATGGAGAGTTAAAACAAAAACTGCTTTAATTCCAGTAAAATATGGGAAGCCCCAAATCCATGAACTGAGGATTCAATTAGCTTTGCTCACTGAGTTCATTTTTCTGTCAGTACAACAGTGGATCAGACATTAGGACTTTGAACTCATGGATAGAAAGGATTGTTTTTCACCTAAGCTGCTTTGGAAGAACTGATGCTTGCTGCGACCTAAAGTTTTGGATATATTAATCTAGTGAACTAATTGATACCTGCAAAATAAAGCATACTGTGGTATTCCTGTTTAATCTGGTCTGTGTGATTTTTAGACCGGTGGATTCAAAGATAATAAAGATTATGCAATCCATATCACTATGGATAACTTCATTTTTATTCCACGTGCTCAGCCTTAAGAGCTTGGATTGTTTGTATAGTCTAAGCTCCTCAAATTCTAGTCTCTTGAATTGGCAGTCAGAATCATATGATTGCATCGGTCTGCAAATTAACCAAGTGCCACCGGGAAGAAGGCGTTAGGAACCTTTAGCACAGACACTTCAAACACGGGGGCCTATGTTGTCGTGAAAATGCCAAGAAAACACTGAAAAGAAAATGTGGAAATCTTAACAGATGTAAGAGCTTCTGAATAAATGGACTTTCAGCATGTGTCTGTTTCTCCTTGATGAACTGCACTCATCGGTGAAGTTCATTCCATTCAGAGTGAGATACACCTCGGGGATGTGGCAAGGGCGGAGGACGGGACACCCATTTTCTGCAGATTCCTTTAAATTCCTTATAACCCACTCTGCTGCTCAAATGTTCTATCATCGGATTAAGTGCCAACACACTCCTTTTTACGTAGGGTGCATTGTGGGTGGCAGATGGAATTGAACCCTGGCGCGCTCTACGGCTCCTCAGTAATAGGGCTTCACTTTCTGATTGTTAGACGTTTGATGGCTGTTAAGTAAAAAAAGAAAAAAAAAAAGAAGGCCTTACTTGCATTTGAGGGACTGGCCAGGGGGTTCTCAGTAGAAGCCGTCATTCTTGTCTCAGCTCCTTCACTGACTCCACTTCACAATTCTGCACCTCACGGGGCGTGGAAAGAAGCACTTCAACATGACGACAGCGAGAAGAGTGGTTCTCTGTATGTAGCAGGGAGGGTTACGGTATATCCAAAAAGTCCACTTGGGAAAAAAGCGCGGAGGTTCATCTTTTTAAGCTCAGTGTGTCTGGTCTGGATGCTAGAACTGCCTTTAGACCTCTGAGGAAATGTTCTCCTTCTCTCTGCTCTTACTCTCTGTGTATTTTGATGGCAGTGTAAATTTGAATCCCTTTGTTTCGAGAGATCTGCGTAAGAAACAGGAGACCTCTTGGAATACGATGCACTTTTAACAGGAAAAAGCAGCTGTAGTTGCTGTGAGCAGTTCCAGAGCTGTGCACCTGACCCACGTCGTTTCGTTGAGTTCTCGCAGCTGGTTCCCAGTTCACAGGTGACGTCACTAGCTTGGCTACTTAACCAAAGTCGCACAAGAAGTCAGTGACGAAACTGACATTTGAGCTCAGCTCTGCCTGCCTTCAAAGACCATGCTCTTAACCACTATGCATTGTGGTTTCTAAGGAACAGTAGATTAAAAAAACAAACACATGCCTTATATAAAATGGTTAGCGAAATCTGGCTTCTGTACTCTTCTATCCTGTGTGTGGTCACCCTATAAATGTTCAATATTCTTAAAATAACTTGAGTTTTGTCCAGCCCACTTGAGGGGCGGACAGATGCTGTGGCAACACGCCTTTTGGGAGATCAAGCCAAGGCCAGTTTGTGCTGTGTCTCCTCGGTAATGGGAAGCCCTGAATGTCACTTTTTTCAGAGGAGCCTCATGTAGTTATTCTGATCACATATCATTATCATTCTGCCCTCAAACTGTTCTGCACCGTGAATCATTTTGACTTTGCATTAGTGTGTTTAAGAGACTAAATGGAACTGTCTCTCTCTTCATTTTGCCTAAATTAATGCCATCCCCTGGCAGCCGTCCCCCAGCTTTAAGTGCCGCGTAGCCATGACAGCTGGCAGTCCTTGCTAGGTGGTTCTGAGCTCCGGTACGTGGTTCCTACTCTCAGATTTAGAGCCCTTTTGAGAAGATTTCGGGAAATCTGTACCCACATACTTAAAGTTGGGACTCCCCCTTCTTCCCACATCCACTCCTCTTCTGTACTCACGCCACTCCAGCCAGACTCGCCCTCCTGCTGGTCCTCAAAGCCCCTGTGGGTGCCCGAGGCCTGTGCACCTGCTCTGCCTTAACCTGGAAGGATCTTCCTCTAGCTCTCCTCAAGACTCACCCTGTCATCCCACTCAGTTGTCTTTTCACACGTCTCCCAGTCAGTGCAGCTTTCCCTGACCACTGTATTTAAAAGAGCACCTCCACTCCCGCCCCAGCTTTTCGCGCCCCTTCCTCTGTTCACTCACGGCTCATCTCCTAGCACCATCTGACAAAGCACACATTTTACTTGTGAGTCTGTGTTTCATGTGTGGCTCCCCCTAGAAGGGAAACTTCCTGAGAGCAGGGGTTTTTACTGCGTTTACTACTCTGTCCCAGTCCCGAGAATGGTGCCTGGCACATAGTTCACACGGAATAAATAGTTCCTGAGTGTATGAGTGGTCATCTTGTGTCACAGTTAAACGTTAAGTGCTTAATACTTTATTTCATCAGTTCTAAGATGCCATCCATTGTAAGATAAGTATGCCAATTACACTGGTTGTGAGGGGCACCTGGGTGGCTCAGTCGGTTAAGCATCTGCCTTCAGCTCAGGTCAGGATCTCAGGGTCCTGGGGTCGAATCCCGCATCAGGCTCCCAGCTCAGCGTGGGGGGGGGTTGTCTTCTCCCTCTGCCCCTCCCCCTGCTTGTGCTCTCTCTCATTCTCTCTCTCTCAAATAAATATTTTTTTAAAATAAGGTAAACTGAATGTGAGAACCCCATTGGTTTCAAAGGTATACAAATGAACAAATGTGCATCTGAGAATTGATAACATGCCAGGCACTAGAGAGAGTGCTGGACGTGGATTATACCATCTACCTTTCATCCATGGAACGCATCTGGGATTCAGACCCAGGCAGTCGGAGCCAGAGCCTCTCAGCGCTGTGCCGTGATGGCCTCCCTCTGGTGTGACCTACTGGTTCTTGTGTCATTTTCAGTTCCTAAAACAGAAGTCTGTCTCTCTGGTTGCTCTAATTTTCGCTTTTAAAGCAAACCATATTTAGCTTTCATTTTCCTTTCTTTTAAATGCTGTATGGTAGAGCATGGCAGGTGTGTGAGAACAGAATTTAAATCCTATCTCTTACCACACAGTGGCGATATGACCTTGGACTTCTTAACCTCTAAGCCAAGGTTTCTCCATCTGTAAAATGGAGATGATACTGTTACCCATCTTGTAGGGTTTTTTTTCCTAAAGATTTTATTTATTTATTTGACAGGGAAAGAGAGCACAAGCAGGGGGAGCAGCAGGCAGAAGGAGAGGGAGAAGCAGGCTCCTCCTGAGCAAAGAGCTGGACGTGGGGCTCAATCCCAGGACCCTGGGGTCACTTAACGACTGAGCCACCCAGGCGCCCCCCATCTTGTAGGGTTTTATTTTTATTTTTTTATTTTTTTAAAGATTTTATTTATTTATTCGACAGAGATAGAGACAGCCAGCAAGAGAGGGAACACAAGCAGGGGGAGTGGGAGAGGAAGAAGCAGGCTCATAGCGGAAGAGCCTGATGTGGGGCTCGATCCCAGAACGCCGGGATCACGCCCTGAGCCGAAGGCAGATGCTTAACCGCTGTGCCACCCAGGCGCCCCTGTAGGGTTTTAAAGAGAACTAAATAACATGATGCCACCAAATACATAGTAAGGCAATAGATGTGGGCTTTTTTAATGATACAGAGCAAGGTCTTCTTTCTAAAGATGATAGATGTCAAATGCTTAGACAAGATCACAGACACAGGAAATAGATAAGGGCTGAGATAAAACCTTAGGAATGGAAATTTACTCAAAGTAGGTTTAAAAAAAGAGGAGTGAATTGCGAAGTTATAGGGTAAGTCTCACAGAATCCAAATGAAGGCAGTACATCCAGGACTCAAAGGAACAGAGGGTTAAATTATGAAGCTTCAACTGAGAGAATACACAGGTGATGACTCCCTTGAAAGTTTAGAAAAAGATGAGTGATAACTTGCACTGCATTTATTAAAATGTGTTATAAAGCCAGAATCAAATGTTAGATGGGAATAAGAATAGACTAGCAGTTTTAACAGGCAACATACACACAGAGTGTGTGTGTGTGTTAAAGATGTTCTTTTCAGATGAGTGGGGAAAGAGTAAACACTGAAGCTGAGACACAAGGTTAATTACATTTAGACACCTACCTCACAATAAGTACGAAAATCAAGATTGATTACTTAAATTTTTGAAAACTATAAAAGATAACAATCAAATATAGATGGCTGTACATCTTACCTCAAAATAAAGAATACTTTTTTTTTTAGAATTAAAGTCCATTATTATTTTATTTATTTGACAGAGATAGAGACAGCCAGCGAGAGAGGGAACACAAGCAGGGGGAGTGGGAGAGGAAGAAGCAGGCTTCCAGCAGAGGAGCCTGATGTGGGGCTCGATCCCAGAACGCCAGGATCACGCCCTGAGCCGAAGGCAGATGCTTAACGACTGAGCCACCCAGGCGCCCCTAAAGAATACTTTCTTAATAATAAAGGAAAAAGAAGAAAAGCCAATGGAAAAGATCTCAGTATATAAAAATGTGGTATTTCTGATCATCAAAATGCCACCAGGCACAAATTTAAAGACAAACTACAGACAAGGGAAAATGCTCGCAATCTTAAGTATGACAAAAGGTTGGGTTAATACTATCAAATACAAAACAAGATAAGATGAATGTTCCACGAGTGAACTTGAATAAGGACGTGAATAGTTAAATCATGATAGAAGAAATACAAACTGAATAAGTAACTTGAAGAAAATGTTCCATCGTCCAGGTAGGCAAAAAAATAGAAATTAAAGCAAGAGATCTTTCAAACCAGTTAGGATGTTTTTCATGATGACATTCACTCTTGGCCATGGTACAGAAAATGGTGCATACTGATACAGTGTTGAATGTGAAAATTTAAAAAAATTGAAAAGAATCCCAATGCCCAATAAGATAGAACTAGTTAAGCAAATTGAAATGTTGACATGACAGAATGTTACACGGCCGTTTAAAATNTTAAAAAAATTGAAAAGAATCCCAATGCCCAATAAGATAGAACTAGTTAAGCAAATTGAAATGTTGACATGACAGAATGTTACACGGCCATTTAAAATCNCTCTCCCACTCCCCCTGCTTGTGTTCCCTCTCTCGCTGGCTGTCTCTATCTCTGTCAAATAAATAAATAAAATCTTTAAAAAAAAAAAATAAAAAAATAAAATAAAATAAATTAAAATCACATTCTCGATATGACTATGAGACAGTTCATGTCTTACTGTTGTTAAGTCAGAAGCAAGTGTTGGCAAGAAAGGTGTACCACGATTCTGTTTCGGTAAATAAATCTCTATCTGTCACTGCTCCTCTGCCACGCAAGACGCGAGACGTGCTTTTCCCTTTTATTCCACCTTCCCCCAATGCTGGGTGCAGAGCCCCCCGCGGGGGGGCTCCGGATTGGAACTACTACTTTTGCAGTCAAGGAGGCTACAAAAAAAAAAAAAAAAAAAAAAAAAAAAAAAAAAAAAAAGCATGTACCCTATGCTGGTCGGTAGATCTGATGCCTGTCTGCATATAAAACGAATACATTAAAGTCTAACCAGCAGTCACCTCCGGGTTTTGGGATTGTGGGCAGTTTTAACTGCTTTTGATATTTCTGTTTGGGTCAATCCAGTTCGCTTCGATAACCAGAAAGGGCCTCGGGAAGATAACTCCCCAAGAGAGTGGGTCTGGAGTCTCCGTGGTGCTCTCTGGCATTCTGTTCCGAGATGAGCGCCAGCTCTGTGAGAGGACAAAGCCTCCACTCCTACCAGGACTTCCCCCTCATTTGAAGCATGTTTGAATTCAAAGACAAATGCATTTGTTTTACGCTGTTCCTTAGTCCAGGCACCCGGCCTTTACCATGCTCTGTGCACAGCTCTGCCAGCCCCAGAGCGATGCAGAGGCATGTTTCCCATCGGCCTGTCATCGTCTCCTGGGACATCTTAGAGCTGCCTCTCCCCATCTCTACACTTTTCCACGTGCTGCCTGCAGAAGTCCCACAGGAAAGTGTTGGATTGGAGCCATTCCTTCTGCAGCAGAGGTGATCGGGAGTAGAAGTGTGGCTGGCCAGGGGCTCTGTGCCAGTGGGGCTGGGAACAAGCCCCCCACTGCATGCTGCTCCGTCTTCCGTATCTCTGTCTCTGCGGGTTTCATCAGGCTGACGCCTCTAGGAGGTATGTCCACAATCCTCTTCTTCTAGTACCTTCTTTTCTATCACCAACACTCCCCGGCCACCAAAGCCTGACTCTTGCCATCTCCCACCCATTTCCCTCCCCATCAGACTGCCTCTGTGACTTCAAGTCCTTTCATTATAGTCATTCTATCGGTCAAGGCATTGACAGACCCTGTTAACTGCTATTTTTTAAAAGATTTTATTTATTTGAGAGAGCATGAGCGGGGAGAGAGGGAGAAGCAGACTCCCCACTGAGAAAGGAGACTGACGTTGGATTCGATCCCAGGACCCATGAGCTGAAGGCAGACGCTTAACCGACTGAGTCACCTGGGCGCCCCCCTGTTAACTGCTATTAACTGGGAAGGGTAGAAGTTTGAGGTATTATGGTATTATAGTAGAAAGAGCATGGAATTTGGTGCTGGGCAGATTGGGATGAGAACCGACACTTCACCAACTCCCAGCTGAATGATTTGGGGTAAGTTATTGAGTTGCCATAACTGTAAAATGGGAGTACGATATCCTCCTTGAAGAACTATTAACAGAGGAATCTATTACACTTCACAGACCTGTGACAGTCACCAGTGGAATAATGGCCATAAAGTGTCACCTGGTAGGCACTCAGGTGTATGAGTAGGCATCCGGTGGGTATCCTTTATACCCATTACCTCATCATCACAGAGCAGAGCAACAAGGGTAGGAGAAGGAAGCCAACACTTTTTGGAGATCTGAGAAATTCAGTGGTCTGTTCAAGGTCACACAGCTAGTGAATGGCAGAACAGGTATATGAACCGAGGTCTCTCTGGCTCCAAAGCCCAGGCTCTTCCCGTAAACTAAACTTCCTGGTTTTACATGCATGTGCCCAGCCCAGAATGAAGGGATAATTGAGAGCCAGCCTCAGTAATTCTAGCCAAAGATTTATGAAGTTTTTTATGAAGAAAGGCAGCCTTGAAATATTGGGTGATCACACTGGGCTATGGAAGAGCTATGTTCAGGGATGAGTCTGCTCTCAGACCTAAAGACACTCCAGTGGACATCGGAGTGAGTTGTGAAGCCCTAAATGAACCAACCATAATGAAATCCTGGGTGATTTGTTCACATTACACTATGAATTACAAACAGGTTCCTTCAGCGGGCATCAGAAACACCTATTAGGCTCCACTCCCTGGACTTCTGGAGTCACGTCTGAGGAGGTGCTTGAGAATTTGCATTTGTAGCAAGTTGTCAGGTGATCCTGATGCTGCTGGTCCAGAAACCACACTGAGAACCATCAGATAAAAATGTCCTATAACATTCCTGAGTCGCGTCTGTGCCCCATCCTCCCAGAATTCCGGGGGGCTATCGGCACACACAGGAGTATCACAAAACCAGCCCCTAACCCAGAAAACCTAGCTTGAGGTTGATGTCCCTGATGGTCTTCCTCCCACTGCCCCCCTCCAGTAAGCAAGGCCTCCTGGTTACCAGGACTGAGGAGAGAGGAAGCTGGTGGGGCAGGGTCAGTTCTCTGCCCCATCCCTGTCCGTATACCAAGCAGGCAGCCAGGTTCCCCCACCCTTGGCCTCAGGGAACATTTGTCTAAACCTGGCTGTTTTCCAGAATCCTGAGCACCTTAATGGGATTATGCATAGGAGGGAGGGGACCATGCATTGCAGGGCAGAAATGCAGGAGGGAGATTTCTGCTGGGGCGTCTGGGAGACAGGGCCTCAGGGAGACAGGGCCTCAGGGAAGTGGCTTCTTGGTGCACATAGGGAGGCTGGACACCAGGCGTTCGGGCTCCCAGCCTAGACAGAAGCCCCCTCCCCACCTCATCTGTCGGGCCTCACAGGCCCAAGAGCAGCGGAGATGCCCACCTTCAAGGGACCACATGGATTGGGACAGTGAGGGGGAGCAGGGACGTTCACAGTGGATCGAAGGCCCCATAGATGCTGATCCCCCTCCCATTCTTGGGTAATTCGCTGGAAGAGGAGAGGCCCTCGGATAGCGAATGCGATCGAACTTTCCTTCACTTCGGTGGGATGGTGGGAAGGGGTGAGTTTAAACTGCCGCCTCGGAGCACACCTTCCCCGAGACGCAAACCACACAGAAGACACAGCGGGCCAGTGCACACTCTTTATTATTAGCCTCAGGACACCTCTGACAGGCTGAGCTTGGTGAGCCGGGATTTCACGGGGGAACTCGAGAACACTTCAGTTCACGCTGGAGACCATCTAACTTCCCACCCCTGGGCTCCACCTGCTTTGGGGGAGCAGAGAGCCTGCGGAGAACACACCAAATGGAAGAGAACATTCCCAAAAGTGCTTGTCCCAGTCCAGTTCTATTTTTGATCCAACTAGTCTTCCCAAGAGAAGCACCATCCACAGCACGATGTCCGCCCTTGGAATCATTTTGCTCTTCATCCATCTTGACTGGAAAGGAGCTTGGGATGGTGGTGGCCCATAGCTGAGGGGTCGAGTGTGTAGCCAACATTCTCCTCCTTCAAGACGACCCAATGGCCTTTCAGACAACCAGGAAAATAGCAGTTCTTTTCAAGGGAGGAAACCAGCAGGAGTCTCGGGAAGGTCCTGCCTATACTTTTGTGAGGCTACTTTCCCCGATCTTTGTCACTGCCTGTTTGTCTCCGTGGGGACTGATGTGCCAAGCGGTTCCGTCATTCAAGTCCTTCCATGAAAGTGCCTTTGACGTTGCCTCCAGCATCACACAAATAGATCTTGGTGTTACTTCAGTGGGTTCACCCAAGAGGCATACTACATGCTAGGCCAAGGAGACAGCCCCGGTGTACATGGTATCCCAAATGAGGCTCTTCTGTCATCTGACCAAACTCATCCAATTGAGTTATAATGTGTGCACCAGAGAATAACATGTAATTGTTGTTCCTAACATATACTGGGCAATCAATAACTATTTGTTCAATGAATCAATGAACAAAATTCAACAAACTTGCTATAATCTCTAACATTTAATACTACCCTCCCAACCACCCTTTGAAATCTAATGTCAATCCCTTTTCCAAAACAGAAGGATCAAATTCTACCAAAATTGTCTGCTTTCCCTGTTTCAAGATGTGTGCCAGAATGTCTCCTTTTCCCTGATTTCTTCACACTTCTACTAGCTCCAGCCAGTTGAGGTCTCACTGAGGTGAAGCCTGCTGGGAGCCAGAAGGTATTTTGTGAGGATTCATTCACACACTGGGAGCTGGAGTTTCTTCGGCTTCATACAAAGTTTCTGGAGCTTAAAGACACAAAGAACAGGCCCTCGGCTATGAATTTCGTAAAAACAAATCAAGAAACAAATACGAACACTGCTGCAGTTTACACCATAGCAATAGCATTCTCAAGGAAGAGCGGTGTTCCTAGAATGTAATGTGCGTATGTTCTAAAAGCATGATTATTCTTAGCCAAAGACCTGCTACTGTGGGAGAGAGGAGGTTAATGAGAATACAGAAAAGAGAAAAAGAATGTTTCATCCTGTCAGCCTCTCCAGGGAGTCAGCCAATTGGTAGAAGCCATCCGGAGCCCACCACCTGTGAACTTAAACACAGTTGGAAAAATTTTCCTTTAAACGATTCATTAACATATTCGCGAGAGTCTCATCTTTCTTTAAAGCAATACACATGACACACACACACACACACACACACACACACACACACACGTATAATCCGAAACTGGGGAAAGAGATCTTCCTGTGGAAATAGCTCTAGTGTTGTGCTAAAAATGGTTATTGCTTGATGGTAGGCTACTGAAAATTTGGGGCATTTTTTATTTTTCTATGATGTAAATAAAAGTTTTTGATCAGAAGGGGGCCTCCAGAAATTGATTTCTCTTTGGGATATGTCCCCACTCTTTTCTACATGCCTAAATTCAGTGAGGAGCTTGTTTGGGGTCAAAGTTAGTATCTAGATTTTCTTGCATTTGTCACAAGCCAAGTGTCCAGAAAAATTAATCACGCTGTACACCACAGGCAGTCCCCGTCCCTCCTCCCCAGGTCGGAGGCAGGTTTCTCCTTTTGCTGGGATTCAAAGGCCTTCTTACCATTTGGTTGCCTTGGCATCTGTCCCTGCAGTTGTTGCTTCATCGAGTCTCCCTGGCTCCAGCTGTGCCCTGAGGGGTTTATGCCAAATGGGGTCCTTGCAGGACCTTCCCCTTGGCCTTGGCTCCTCTGGTGCCACGGCACGACTATCTCCCCCTGGGGCCTGAACAGAGGCCACGTGCTGGGGAGGTAGACCATCCCGGTAGGCATCTGGGGTGGATACGCTGCTCCTGCTGCTGCTTCTGCAACTACTCTGGGTTGGGGAGGTGGTGGGTAGGGAAACGCCACCTGGAATGGCATGAGGAACGGCATAGGCAGAGAGGGTTGAACAACCTGGGCCCAGGGACTCGGCGGCGGCGGTCCTGGCACGTAAAGCACACCTGTTGTCGTGGAGGCCGTCCGGGCCTCCTCTCTCCGGGTCTCCACGTCCCGCTCACGCTGCAACCGGGCGGCGGCCAGCACCTCGTTCCGCTCCTCTGCATTCAGGGGCCACATCTCTGTCACCAGCTGCTGCGCTCGAGACCCGACCCACTGGGGCTGCCTCTGGGCCTGCAGCAGCTGATCACGCAGTGCATCGCGCTCGTCCTGCGCCCGCTGCAGGTCGTGCTGCGCGCTCCGCAACTGCGAGACCACCTGCTCACGCTCCTGGCGCAGCAGCTGCAGCTGGGAGGCCAGAGCCCACGTGGTGATCTCACGCTCCTCCAGCTGCTCCCGCTGCCTGGTGGCCGCCCGCACACTCAAGGCCAGCGCGCTCCAGGAGTAGGCCCGCTTGACGGCGCGCGGCACCTGAGGGTCGGCCACGATAGACAGCAGCTCATCCTCGATCTCGTTCCAGGGCCTCGAGCAGAAGGTCTGGTAGAAGTCGGGGCCGCCGCCGTTACTGAGCACCTCTTCGTTGATGAACTCCACCACCTTGTTGTGGCGGAAACCGCTCCTGGGGTCCCCGAAATCTAAGGCCATGGCCGCTGCGGCCTAGTCAGCCAATCCGGCCACCCCTGCCGCTGGAAACAACGCCGGCCTACGGATCCGCCCCCCCCCCCCCCCCCCTCACCCAGTCCGCCTTCAGTCCTCGCCCAGTCCTGGCCTCCCCTTCTGCCGGCTTCCTCTCTCACCCACTGGTTCTCCTAACAAAGCGTGGAGCCGACTCACCACACCAGCCTAGTTCGGGGCGGCTGTGTAGCGCATCAGAGGTAGGGCTCTGAGTCATGACCGCAAGGCCTGTTGGGACCTGCCTCACTCGGGAGAGAGCCCCCTACTTGGCTGGCAGGTTGGCGGCTGCACTGCGCTCTGCCCACTTTCCTTGGCGAACACCACCTACAGGACGGGTCGGGTGGGCGACTGTGCTAGAAACTGCAATGAGCCCAGAGACGCCGCTCGTTCCCGAGAGCTTCTGAAGGACAGCACCCAGAGGCGCGCGGGATGAATTTCTGACCCGGGGGTCGGGTGAGTGCGTGCAGGGGGAGCTCTTTTTGGTTCAGCGCCCTCTTCCATAACTCGCAGGTGCGATATCGAACTGTCCATAGTCCCAAGCTGTCCGCCCTCTTCCCTCTTCGTCCTAAGCAAATGACCTTGGAGTTCCTCTCATCGAGAAAATCAAGTGATTGAGCCGTGAGGTCCCTCAGCTTTCCTTGCTCAACCCTATCTTCCTGCCCCAGACCCTAGTCCCTCCTATTCCATTTCCTCAGCCACTTCAATACATCTTCTATCTTAACCCTGCCCCCCGTATTCCCCAGCACCTCCTGTGCTACTCGATCTTTTTCTCCCATACAGTAAACCTGTTCAAGTTCCCTCTCTGCTCAGAATAATTTCCTCCCTCGACCCTATATCCTGCCCTTTCTCTCTTCCCGTTAGAAAATAGTCTACCCTCTGTCCACGTCATCGTGCTCCTTTCACCATTCAGCCTTCTGCACATTGGTTCTTACTTCCCAAAACCCCAGTGAAAATTCTCCGTTAAGGTTACCAGCAGTCCCTACTTCAGCACAAAAGCAAGTGGATACTTTGAAAGTTAGTTTCAAAAAAAAAAAAAGATTTTATTTATTTGGGAGAGAGACCGCCCGCGCATGCGCAAGGGCAAGGAGCAGGGGGAGGAGTAGAGGGAGAGGGAGAAGCCGACTCCTTGCTCAGCTGCAAGGCGGGGCTCCATCCCAGGACTTTGGGATCACGACCTGAGCCGAAGGCAGACCCTTAACTTACTGAGTCACCCAGGTGCCCCCAAAATTAGTTTTCACGTGATTTTTCAGCAGTGTTTAATTCTGTTGACCATTCCCTCCTTGACACCATACTGTCTTGGTTTCTGTGATATCAAATTCTACTGATGTTCCTCTCAGCTCTCGGGCTTATCTTTCATTGAACTGCCTGTTCTTCAGCCCACAGCCCCGAAGTTGGTGTTTTCCCAGTTTTGTCTTCAGAACCCTGGTCTTTGGATGAGCTTATCCACGCCCATAATTTTAAACACTGCTTCAAATCACAGCTCTGAAGTTTCAACTTAGACTTTTCTCATCATCATCAGATCCATACATTTTTCTTCCTTTGACAGATAATTATTAGACACATAGTAGGCTCATTGGACAAAAAGTGAAAAATATTGAAAAGTTCCCAGCCCTCCTGCTATTTATGTCCCACCGGTGAAATAATAAATGAAAAAAGTAAATAAATAAAGCAAACTAATTGTAAATTGTGGTATGTGCTATCAAGTTAATATATAAGTTGATGTGAGAAATAAGAGACTATATAGGGGTTTGAGGTTGTCCCCTGTGAATAATGAGTTTAGGGAAGTTCTCTATGACAAGGGGACATTTGAACCGAGACCCAGAATTCCAGTGGCAGAAGTCTTGGTGCAGAAATTTTTCAAATCTTCAAGGAGTAGAAAAGATCCAAGTGTGGCAAGAGCCTGATAGTTAGGGAGGGAGTAGAATAAGATGATGTTAGAAACATAAACGAAAGGGTCATCTTGCAATGGCCTAGGAAGCAATATTAAGAAGATTGAATTTTATTCTAAGTATGAAGGGGCAACATTGTAGTATTTCCTGTAGTAGTAGTGTTGTCAGGTCTAAAAAGTTTTACTCTGGATGTTATAGAATAGACATTATACGAAATTATATAAATAGGGACAACAGTTTGGAAGCTATTGCAATGGATTAAGCAAGATATGATCATGATTTGGCTTAGTCTAAAGTGGTGTTAGTTGATATGGACACAGGGAGAGAGAATGTATTTTGAAAGTAAAATTAAGGGGTGCCTGGGTGGCTCAGTCGATTGGGCATCTGCCTTTAACTCAGGTCAGGATCCCAAGGTCCTGGGATGGAGCCCCGCATGGGGCTCCCTGCTCAGCAGGGACCCTGCTTCTCCCTCTCCCTCTGCCACTCCCCCTGCTTATGTTCTCTTTCTCTCTGTCAAATAAATAAATAAAATCTTTTTTTAAAAAAAGTAAAATCGACAGGTATTTTTAGATCGTATGAAGGTTGTAAAGATTGAGAGAAACAAAGGAGATATGGATGACCCCTAGTATTTAGGCTTGAGCAAGTGGATGGATGATGGTACAACTTCCAAGACGGAGAAGAACAGGGGAAGAAAGGAAAAAACAAGAGTACTTTTTCCAGAGATGTGGTTTGTGATGTCTGTTCATGACCAAGGTAGAGATATCAAGTAGACCTGCTGGGATATACAGGTCTGGGGCAAAGGGGAGAGATTGGATTGGATATATAAATTTTGGGGAAAAAACAGTGAGTTGATGATATTTAATAATCATGGACTTGAATGAGATCCTCTAGGGAAAGAGATGAGTAGAAAATAGAGGATGGAGTCCTAGAGTGTTCCACCCTATAGAAGCATGGTTTGACTGTAGCCAGTTATTAAAAGCACATAACATGATTCCATGCCAATTCCTATTTAGGCTTTAAGAGCAGATGATTATGAGGTATGCCGTTTCAGCCATAGAAAAATATGAAAAACTCCCTAGATCATTTTGTATAGCCATTATAATATCCAATGAGAAAAATATATTACCTCAAAAAGAATGCTACTGACCCATCTCATTTATAAATATAGCTGCAAAGAGATTGTACCAACATTTCTATGTTACTTTTGGTTAATATCCAAGAGCAATTCCCTGTTTTGTGATTCTTACATTATATATGAAGATGTATGATAACTCTTAAAGGTATATTATGATAAGCTAAAGATGTATAATGTAAGCTCAAGATGTATATTCCACATCATAGAAAAAGATGGACAGTTCCCCAGTTCATTTTGTGAAGCCAATAAAATTTAATAGCCGATCAGAAAAAAAATAGTGTAGAAAATAATATAGTATAAAATATATTGGCCCATCTGTAAAAATTCTACATGAAATATCTGAAAAAAGACTGTATCAAGATTCCTGTGGCAGATACTGCTGGTTAATAACCAACAGGAAGCCATACTCTCTTACTTGCTAACAGAACCTCTCCATTACTTGGGCGGTAATGTGTTAAGATACGGGCAGTGTCTCATGATTGGTCTCAGCCATCTTGTTTCCCTTTATCAGCGATTGGTTTAGGGGTGTGTATGTTACCCTGTGCTGGTCAGTGAGACACGGAAGATTTGCTGGTGTCTTGAGTGAAGGATACTCCTTTGTGATAAAGGATCAATGAAGTGAAAACCTTACCACAAGCCCTCATCTTTGGGCTGCTGGTATGAGGATGTGTTGTTGTTAGACCTTGAGACCATGAGGAGAAACATGGCAGACCTATGTTGTGACCATCATGCAGAAACAGGGTGAATTCCCACCCAAAACTTGGTTCAGATGTCAAGACTGATGTAACACACACACACTAAGAGGGAATGAGCATGTTTATAACTTACCTAATGGGACTGTCTGGAGAGAGCAGCCAGGCTTCCACAAATGGCTTAAGATAGTAAGGAAAGGAGACTGGTTTGGGATTTTAATGGTGGGTGGGGCAGGGGTCTGTGTGGTTTGAAACTCCTGTTGGCACCAAAGGAGGAAGGACTTAGGCTTTCTTATTAACTTGCCCAGATGTGGGACCCAGGGAGAGAGTGAGGGTTGAGGCTTAAAAGCTGTCAGCGGTCAAACATCAAAAAATGGAGTCAGGCTCTTCATTATAATTCACCCCGGATGTTTGAGTGATGACAAAAATGTACCACGCTTCATTTAATCGAATTGGAACTTGTTTAAATAAGCCATTATAGCACTCTATGAGGCCTGAAGTCTGTAGCCTGTAAGGAAAGTGAAAGTTTCACTGAATATCTTGTTCAAGAGCCTAGTATTTTATATTCTGAGAAACAAAATGAGTGCCTTGGTCACTATCAGTAATGTTTGGAACTCCAAAGGGGATAAAGAGTATCTTGGTGAGGCCTTATATTGTGGTTTCAGTATATGTACAGGCATATGTGATCTTGATTTTATGTGGGGTATCTGTGAAGCAAGAGTTCTTTACCCCAAAGGGGAAAAGCCCAGACAAAGAATTATTGTTGCTGCCATTGGCTGGACCAGAGAGCCAGATCATTGGCAACAGTCTACAAGTCTAAAATGGTGCAGATGGGGCTGATTCTTGGCCAGGGAAAATAATTCTGAGATGCAGGCTTGAAATTTGGGCAATTGTGTTGACTCTTCTGTCTTATCCTTTATCAGGAATGTCCTGGTTAAGGGATGAAAACAATAGCTCTCCAGTGAGCTTCTGTCACATGTGACGGACATTATCATCCGTAAAATGTATGAACTCCTGTTACTGTTCACTCAGTTGATCCCAAGGGGCCTCCCAGGTAGCCAAGGAGTCTGGTAGAGGGGTGGCTTCTTCCAGCACCATGCCATCTGGCAAAGAACTGAGGACAAGGGAGGCCACCCCTCCTGCAGATGGGATATGCCAGAGGACCTAAGTTTGGTTCTTTTTTTTTTTTTTTTAGGATTTTATTTATTTATTTGAGAGAGAGAGAGAGAGAGAATACAGAGGGAGAGTGAGAGAGAGAAGCAAGACTCCCTGCTGAACAGGGAACCCGATGCTGGGCTCGACCTCAGGACCCTGAGATCATGACCTGAGCCAAAAGCAGACACTTAACCGACTGAGCCACCCAGGTGCCCCCCAGATTTGATTCTGTCCTGTAGCAGAGGAGGACTTTGTGGTCATGACAAACTGACGGGTGCTGCTCCCATGACCCAGTGCATAGTGGGCAGCTGGGTATGGAGGATCATGGGCTCAGGGCCTGTGGGACTTCAGTTTCCAGGGAAGCCCAGCATTGTGGCCAGCAGTTGGCTCTCCTATAGCATACAGCACAGAGCTGCAGAGGACAGGTGTGCTTTTTTAAAAGATTTTATTTATTTCACAGAGAGAGAGAGCAAGCAGCGAGAGCACACAAGAACAGGGAGCGGCAGGCAGAGGAGAAGCAGGCTCCCTGCTGAGCAGAGAGCCGGATGTGGGACTCGATTCCAGGACCCTGGGATCATGACCTGAGCCGAGGGCAACCGCTTAACCGACTGAGACACCCAGGCGCCCCTGCAGAGGACAGGATTTTGCACCAGAAGCCCATAGGTAACTTGTGGCCGGTATGGGTGGTGCAGAGACTCCAGGAGGCAGGAGAAAGGAGTCTGGTGGAGGGGCACTAATGAGAGTGGCTGTTGTAATGCAATTTTGACAGAATCTAGAGCCTCTTGTTGGAAAGGGGTCCATTCAAGGTAGACTGATTTACAAATAACTGCAGAAGTGGGCTTAAGGAAAATTTGTAAATGAGGACTATGTTGCCTACAGAGCCCGAAAGGCCTAAAAGATGTTGGGCTTGGGTTTTTTTTTTTTAAGATTTTATCTATTTTTATTTTTGCACATGTGCACACGGGCATGTGCAAGAGTTAGAGAGAGTGAGGGAGCGAGGGGGAGAGGGAGGGGCCGAGGGAGAAGCAGACTCCCCGCTGAGCAGGGAGCCCAATGCGGGACTCTGGGATCACAACCCAAGCAGAAGGCAGATGCTTAACCAACTGAGCCACCCAGGTACCCAGGCTTGTTTTAGTATTGTGGGAGTTGAGAGAGTCAATAGCTGTTTCTCGACGGTATTAGGTATGGAGGGGCCCTTGGTTTACCAAATAATTTTCAGAAATTTACTGAAATGGCAGGGCCTTGCACTATGAGTGAGGCAATGGCCCATCCACTTTGCCGATCTCCCTTGTAAGTATTCGTGTGCCCTGAATAAGTGTGCCAAATGAATATCCTCAGGGGAGGGTGTCATGAATATAATGCTATACGTGTGCCCCTGGAAAAATCTAGATGCAGTTAAGATCATGTCTGCAAAGACTGTGCGATGGCCAGGATACTGTGGTACTCCAGAGATAACCAGGTAAATGTATATCATGTCCCTTAGGTAAAGGAAAACTGCCGGTAGAATAGACACTTAACGGAACATATGAGCCAAGCCTATTATGGAAAAATATTTACCAGTTGCTGATCAGACACTCTGTAATTTCAATATTTTGAGTATGGGGCCTTAATGAATGGGACCACAACACTGACGCTGCAGTAATGCCCTGGGAGGCGCCATTTGTTCTTTCCAAGTTTAAGAACAAGTGAAATTGAATTGTTAAATGGAGGAGTAGTGGTTAACAATCACTCTTTCTCTAAATAGATGTTATATAATGGATTTCAATCCTTGAAGGCCCTATTTAAATTTACATTGGACCTTATTAGCTTTTTTAACAGGTATGTAGAGGGGAGAAGGTCCATGTGGTCTCATTTTTTTTTTTTAAGATTTTACTTATTTATTTGACAGAGAGAGAAAGACAGCCAGTGAGAGAGGGAACACAAGCAGGGGGAGTGGGAGAGGAAGAAGCAGGCTTCCAACGGAGCAGGGAGCACGATGTGGGGCTCGATCCCAGGACCCTGGGTTCATGACCTGAGCCGAAGGCAGACGCCACCCAGGTGCCCCAGAAACACCGTTCTCATTTTTTAAAGCCAATTTGTCAGTGCCAAAGATTTAATTTTAATTTATTACCCATTGGGTTAGAGCATCTGTGTCCTTATTATGGGATATTTCAGGGCAATGGGTGCTACCATCACAGGGAATTTAGGCAAGGCTATTGTCCTGATAGTGAAGATGAGGCATAACTGTCCTCTATTTTATGTTATAGTAACTTCCCTACGAGTATAGGGGTTCTGTTCAAATTTAGAAGGATCCTCAGGTATCCCTATAATTTGAGCCCAAGTGTTGATTAAGGCCATCAAAGTTTGCTAGTTGATGCATTTCACCAGATATTAAAGTTAATTCAGGGACACCTGGGTGGCTCAATCGTTAGGCGTCTGCCTTCGGCTCAGGGCGTGATCCCGGCGTTGTGGGATCGAGCCCCACATCGGGCTCCTCTGCTGGGAGCCTGCTTCTTCCTTTCCCGCTCCCCCTGCTTGTGTTCCCTCTCTCGCTGGCTCTCTCTCTCTCTCTGTCAAATAAATAAATAAAATCTTAAAAAATAAAAAAAAATAAAGTTAATTCAGAAGCTATGTTGTAGAGGTGCAAAAGAAAATCAGCACACTTTTATCTTTTTGTTTTATAAATTCTTTTAGTAAATTTTGGATCTTCGGTTGGGTCAAACTGTGGACCTCTGTTTCATTGTTTTGTTTCCTCCCCTGTATCCCATTCCTCCCTCCCTCTCTCCCTTCCTTCCTTCCTTGTTTTCTGCTTGCTCGCTTCCTTCCTCCCTTTTTCTTTCTTCCTTTCTTTCTTTTTTTTCCTTCCTTCCTTCCTTCCTTCCTTCCTTCCTTCCTTCTTCCCTCCCTCCCTCTCTCTTTCTTTCCTTCTTTCCTCCTAGCTACATTTCCCAGAACTCTTTGTTTTTTTACTTTAAAATTTTTTTTATTTATAATTCAATTTAATTAATATATAGTGTATTATTAGTTTCAGGGGTAGAGTTTAGTGATTCATCAGTTGCATGTAACACCCAGTGCTCATTACAGCAAGTGCCCTTCTTAATGCCCATCACCCCATTATCCTTTCCCCCCAACCCACTTCCCCTCCAGCAACCCTCAGTTTTCCTACAGTTAAGAGTCTCTTATGGTTTGTCTCCCTCTCTGATTTTGTCTTATTTTATTTTTCCCTCTTTTCCTCTATGTTCATCTGTTTTGTTTCTTAAATTCCACATATAAGTGAAATCATATGATATTTGTCTTTCTCTGACTGACTTACTTCGCTTAGCATAATACCCTTTAGTTCCATCTATGGCAAATGGCAAGATTTCATTCTTTTTGAGCTGAGTAATATTCCTCTGTGTGTATATGTGTGTGTGTGTGTGTGTGTGTGTGTGTGTGTGTGTGTGTGTATGCCACTTCTTTATCCATTCATCTGTCAATGGACATCTGGGCTCTTTCCGTATTTTAACTATTGTGGACATTGCTGCTATAAACATTGGGGAAATGTGCCTTCCTTTATGTTTCCAGTTAGGGCAAGACACAATCGAGTTTATTGTGAGAGATTTGGAGGACAAAAGTGAAGCGGTGGCCATTTTGTGGCTTGAACACATTGGGCTTTTTTCGTTGATTCACCTTATTGACACAAGGCAGCAGCTGGGTTTGGAACTGTTCCGCCTTCTGCTGGATCCTCCTTTGGCTCCTCTTACTCCTGGGCCAGGTGCGTGGATTTAGTTCTGTGATGAGGTGTCTTGGCCTCTGCAGGGTACCTGTTCCATCAAGGCCAGAGGCAATAAGAACTGACAAAGGCTTCAGTCTGTCCTCAGGGGTGCCAGCTCATGTTTGTGGATGCCACTGTGGTTTTATTCTCTCCCACTTTACATTATGTCCATCTTGCTTTCCTGATTTCCTACACTGTGGACTTCAAGTTTCAGCATCAGATGTAAAGATAACAGCTCTACAGAGATTCCTTAACCAGTTCCCACAATTGTACAAGGGAAAATCTCTGTAGCAAATCCCTTATAAATTAATGCATACATCTGTGCACACGTGCGTGCGCACACACACACGCAGTAGTTCTACTACTTTGATTGAAGCCTGACTGACACACTTTGAAGTAAAAACAGAAAAGACGGTAGATTCCACTACTGGCCAAGATGACATACTAGGGACTGGATTTACTCTCCCACCAGAAAAAAAATTTTTTTTAAATGGGCAAAAGATATGAAATAACAGTTTTAAGGCCATTGGCCGTTAAGTAATAAAGGACAGTGATCCCTGAGAAATGAGGTGAACCCCATGTTTGTGTAGTATACTGTCTGGAGTGAGTGTCCAGGCCATGGTGTAAGGAGAGGGAAACCAGGTGGAACCTGAAAAACTGAGGAGATGGAGTGGAGAGTCTGGGGAGACGATGGCAGCTGGAGTTTGCAAGACAGAGTACTAGATAGGAGAGATGTATAGAGAGAGGACTCCACAGGCCTAGAGCATGTCCCCCCAGCACTAATATGCACGTACATCGGAGGAAACTACCCAAGGCTAAGGAATTAACCACACAAAAGAATTGGAGCACAGACAGAACTATACTGAACTATACACTTAAAAATAGTTAGGATTTTTTTTAAAGATTATTTATTTATTCATTTGACAGAGAGAGAGCACAAGCAGGCAGAGTGGCAGGCAGAGGGAGAGAAAGAAGCGGGCTCCCCACTGAGCAGGGAGCTTACCATGGGGCTCGATCCCAGGACCCTGGGATCATGACCTGAGCCGAAGGCAGGCACTTAACTGAATGAGACACCCAGGTGCCCCCCAAAATGGTTAGGATGTAAATTTTATGTTATGTGTATTTTTTACCACAATAAAAAAACTATACTAAAGAAATAGAAATGGGCAAAGAGATTTTTTTGCAAAAATGTTTATTGCTATATAATTTGTAATATCAACCAAAAAAGGTAGCGACTTTAATCACAATTTGAAATTGGTTAAATACATTTTGATGCGTCCATACTCTGAATAGTACATAATACTATTTAGCTATGAAAAGTCATGTTGCAAAAAAAAAAAAAAGGTAATTGGTTAAGGCTAACAATAGCAATGTAGTGTGGTGTTTATAATATATGCAGAAGAAAAATATATGGTGATAGCACAAAGATGAAAATGGAAGTATATTGTTGTAAATTTCCTACACTATATGAGAAGTGGCACAATACGACTTCAAGGTAGACAGTGATATGTTAAAAATATCTACTACGAACCCTAAAGCAATGTCTAAAAAAAAACCCCAAACAAATAAACCAAGCAATATAGCTAATAAATCAAAGGGGATAAAGTGGAATCATTTTTAAAACCCAATTCATTTAAATAGAAGGCAGAAAAGAGAAGGGGAAACAATGAACAAACAAGACAAACAGAAAATGAAGAGCAAGATGGTAGATTTAAATACAACGCATATCAATAATCGTGTTATTTATAAGTAGTCTAAACAATTCAAGTAACTGGTAGAGATTGTCAGGATAAGAAAAAACCCGAGACCCAACTATGTGTGGTCTACAATAAACCCACCTTAGATAATAAAGACACAAGTAGGCTAAAGTATAAGAATAGAAAAAAAAATACATCCTGCTAACACCAATCGAAATAAAGCTGAAATGGTGACTTTAATTTCAAACAAAGTAGATAGCAGAGCAGCAAACACAAAGAAGACTTGAAAAGTGTGATCAATAAAAAAAAATGATTAATCAACTTGACTTAATTGATATTTATAGAAAACTATACCCACACACATCACAATATGTATTTCAGGTGATCATTTGCCAAAATAGACAATATTCTGAGTTATAAAACAAGTCGATATATTTAAAATCATTTAGATAATATGAAGTGTGTTGTCTTACTGCAATGGAAAATTAAATTAGAAATCAATAACAGAAAGATATCTGTAAATCCCCAAATATTTGGAAACTAAATAATGCCACTTCTAAATATTTCTTGAGTTAAAGAAGAAATCAAATGGGAAATTAGAAAGTGTTTTGAAGGGAATTAAAATAAAAGCACAATATATCAGAATTATTGAGGTGTAGCTAAAGCATAAGCTTATTAGAGGAAAATTTAGACATGTTTAAATGTATTGTTTAAATCTAAACAGACTTGTAAATTTATAGAACTAAATGCTTGCATTAGAAAAGAAAAAAAAAGAAAGAAAAGAAGAAAGGTCCAGTTGAATGACCTGAGTTTCCACTTTAAGAAACTAAAAATGTAAGGGCTAATTAAATGCAAAATAATTTTTGAAAATTAGAACAGGAATCAATGAGGTAGAAAACAGTAAAACAATAGAGGAAAACCAGTGAAATCTAAAGCTGGTCTTTAAGGAAATCGATGAAATTGATAAACCTCCAGGCCGACTCATTAGGGGAAAAAAAGTGAAAAGATACAAATTACCAATATAAGGAATGAGAGACAATACATCACTACAGATTCATACAGACATTAAAAGGCTTATAAGGAAATATTATGACAGCTTTATGCCACAAAAATAGCAATCCAGAGTATATTTTTACATATCAAGATATATCTTTTCCTCTAAATCTGGATTTGAACATTGTCGTTGGTGTTCCAGTTTGGGTTCTCCAGAAACAGATGCTGAAATGGAGCGAGGGTGTCAGATGTTCGTCAGGGATCAACACCCACGAAAGGAGGATGAAGTTGGATTGGGCCAGTGGAGAAGCTGAAATGTGATATAGGCCAAACAAAGACTGGTGACCCAGCAAAGAAAGGGCTTTGGAATGAATATTGTCGATCAGCGTGGCCCCATGTCCAACTCAGTTACCACATGTGGGCTGCCCCAGGAAGGGTGTAACTTGGGCGGAGAGAGACTGCTGCTGAGGCACGCCCTGAGAACACTGACAGCTACCTAGGGTCCGCAGCCCTTCTCAGAGCTGAGCAGCAACTTTTTCCTGGAAGAGGCAGCTAGGTAGTATATGCCTTGGTCTACCACAATATACTACTTGTGCCACTGGGATCCATTTCTTTCTGTATATTTGGGGGGCAGATTCTACAGGACTCTGTAAGGTCTTTTCTCCTGAGGGGAAACTTAGAAGAGAGAGGTCAGTGTTACAAACTAGAGGCGACACTGCAGACGTTGGTCTTGGGTTCACAATTGATAGTCATCACCTCCTTCCTCTACTATCCATTTTAAATTCCATTTACCCCCCAGTTACTACCTCTGTTGTCTCAGAGGCTTACCTAGTGGTATGACCCAGACCTTTGTCCTTGAGTGGCCTCAATCTCCTCACCACGTCCTTCTCAGTTCAAGGTTGCTCTACCTGTCCATTCATAATCATAACTGGGAAAGGTAGTACCTAGAAATATTCAAGTGGATCGCCTGGTTGCACACACATACCTGTAGGGAAATGGATCAACCATGGCACCCTGGCAACCTCCATATGTCTGTGTAGGCCACATAGGCAAGGCTCAACTGGTTTGACCTAAGTCTTGGCAGAACACCCTGTGATCCTCCTGGGAACATGGCAAGATAGCAATCTTTTTTTTTTTTTAACTTTTTTTTTTTTTTAAGATTTTATTTATTTATTCATCAGAGATAGAGACAGCCAGGGAGAGGGGGAACACAAGCAGGGGGAGTGGGAGAGGAAGAAGCAGGCTCCCAGCAGAGGAGCCCAATGTGGGTCGATCCCATAACGCCGGGATCACGCCCTGAGCCGAAGGCAGACGCTTAACCGCTGTGCCACCCAGGCGCCCCAAGATAGCAATCTTGTGAGGAGTTGTCGCAAGGCTATTTCTCATAAGCTTCCCTACCTTGCGAGAGGATGCCAAAAATCAGGTTCTTATCTACCTCCCTGGTTCCAGTGAGGCCTGGACTATCTACCTTGGCTTGCTCGGCATGTAGATAAAGGCTCTAACACTTCTTAGCTGTAGTCTAGAATTGGTTCGTCCGCAAGGGAGTGATCTATCAGTCTATTATCTGACCCCTGTGGTTCAGCTGTCATCCTGTGGGATTAGAGATGTGGGGATCTGACACTGTGCTGCTCTGCCATCTATGTAAGTGACAAAGTGTGTGTATCTATTTGGGCTTTTCTCCTTACTGGACAGTTCTCTGACAGAATAGTAATCCAACCTAGCGGCTGCTTCTGCTTAGAGACCACTTGATCCTCCAATCATTCCTCCCTGTTCCCATTGTACAATAGTAGCCCTATCTCCTGATAGTCAGGGTCAACTGACCAAGTTAAAATGGTGACTCCTCGACACAAGGAGATCAAAATGCCCAGGTGGCAGCCACAGATTATAGTTCAATATGAACCTTTTATTCTCTATTGGATAGAGCAGTGATTCTCGACTTGGGGCACTTCAGTCTTCCAGAAAACATTTGGAAATATCTGGAGACATTTTTGTTCATCACAGCTGGGAAGACTGTGCTACTGGCTTCTAGCCAGGGATGCTGTTAAATATCCTATAACGTACAGGACAGCCCCTGCAAACAAAGAATTATCTAGCCCCGAATGTCATTAGTGGCAAAGTTGAGAAACCCTAGGCTAGAGTGAGCTCCCTTCAGGGCTAGCACCTCTAACCCTAGAAAGTTCAGAATTGCAGGGATGGCAAACATAAAATTCCCCAGATGTGTCATTGGAAGTGATGGTAAGTGTGGCTATTCCTGCTACCACTCCTTGGCTCCTGAACCCATGTATCCTAATTGAGGATACACACAATATAAAAATGTTTAATTCAATGAATTTAATGTATTCTGGAGAACAGCATTCTGTCCTCACAAAGTATTTATTTACTTTGAGTTGGTGCTTCAGCTGTTCCCCAGCAGGCAATTCCATTACTTTGTCAGGATATCAGCTTTCCAGGGGGTGTCATATATTACAGAACCAGTAGATCCCATCATCATAGGCCCATTCTTATATCTCCTTTGCTGTAAAATGCATCTCCTGGCTTAATGCAATGTTATGTAATATGACATGCCAATTGATCAAATACTCTGTAAGATCTCAGAGAGCAATGTTGACTGGGACCTTGTGATTAAGAAAGGCAAACCCATACCAGGAATAGACATCCACTGCTGTGAAAACAAACTGGTGGTACGTCCAGGAGTGACATGGCTCATTGTAGTCAATTTGTCACCAAATGGTCAGTGGGACACATAAAGTGATGATGCCATACCAGATGCTCCCTTTTGGTCTAATTTATTGGTAGGTTAGAGAGTCAGAGGTAGCAATAGCCAGACCAGTCTTGGTAAGTATGAATCCATGCTGTTGGGCCCATGTTTAGTCTCCACCTCTGCCATTAAGGCCACCTTGTTCATGTGCTCAACGTGCTAGCACCAAAGTGATGGGCTGATGTCAACTGACCAAGTCATTTTGTTTACTTGGTTTTTTAGTACCTCTTCCATGGTAGACACTGTCTGGTGAGCATTAACAAGTGATACAAAGATCTTCATACTTTGTAAGCTTTGTCATATGTTTATCCACATCCCAAACTCTTTTGCCTGCAATTTTCTAGTCATTTTCCTTCCAGGTTCCTAATCAGAGGGCCAGGCCACGTACCCTCTGCCCATAAGTCTGTAATCATCTAATCTTAGAAAAAAAAGTCATTGGGGCACCTGGGTGGCTCAGTCGGTTGAGCATCCAACTCTTGGTCTTGGCTCAGCACGATCAAGTCCTATGTGGGGCTCTGTGCTTGGCGGGGAGTCTACTTGAGATTCTCTCTCTCCCTGTCCCTCTGCTACTCACCCCGCACTCTCTCTCTCAAATAAATAAATAAATCTTGAAAAAGGTCATTATAAATATATTTAATATCCTCAATAAAGTACAGAAAGATTGAACATAATAAGTAGAGATGTGGGAAATATAAAAAGGACCCAAATCAGACTTGTGGAAATGAAACATACAATATCTGAGATCAAATAAGCACTGTATTTTTGATTAATGATAGATTTCCAGTTGTAGAGGAAAATATTATTGCATTTGAAGATATAACAATAGAAAATCGTCAAAATAAAATGCAGATAGAAAATGAATGAAAAAAGATCAGTGTATCAATGAATTATGGGAAAATTTCAAGCAACCCAATATTATATGTATTCAGAGTCCCTGAAGGAGAGGATGAGGTGGGAGTAATAGCCAAAAGAATATTTGAAGAAGAAATAATAGCTGAGTTATTTCCAAATTTTAGGAAGTCTACAGATCCAAGAAGATCAATGAACTCTCAGCACAAGGAGCATGAAAACTGTGCCAAGCACATAATATCAGATTGCTTAGAAATAGTGATAGGGGCGCCTGGGTGGCACAGCAGTTAAGCGTCTGCCTTCGGCTCAGGGCGTGATCCCGGCATTATGGGATCGAGCCCCCACATCAGGCTCCTCTGCTAGGAGCCTGCTTCTTCCTCTCCCACTCCCTGCTTGTGTTCCCTCTCTCGCTGGCTCTCTCTATCTCTGTCAAATAAATAAATAAAATCTTTAAAAAAAAAAGATTAAAAAAAAAAGAAATAGTGATAAAGAGAAAATCTTACAAACAGTGAGGGGAAGGGACGCCTGGGTGGCTCAGTCAGTTAAGCGTCTGCCTTCGGCTCAGGTCATGATCCCAGGTCCTAGTATCAAGTCCTGCATCCAGCTCCTTGCTCAGCAGGGAGCATACTTCTCCCTCTGCCTACCACTCCCCCTCCTTGTGCACATACTCTCTCTCTCTGACAAATAAATAAAATCTTAAAAAAAAATAAAACAAAAACAGTGAGGGAAAAAATTATGTATAAAGGTTGACATCAGATTTCTTGGAGAAACAAGCCAGAAGACAGTGAAGCAATATCTTTAAAGAAGTAAAAGAAAACACTTTTAATCAAGAATTCTTTGTTTAAAAGTAGATTCTAAGCCCAGTGTGGAGCCCAACGTGGGGCTTGAACTCACAACCCTGAGATTAAGACCTAAGCTGAGCTCAACAGTCGGATGCTTACCCAACTGAGCCACCCAGGTGCCCTTCCCAATCAAGAATTCTATACTCATCAACATATTTTTCAAAAAGAAAGACAAAAATGAAGACTTTCAGGCATACAAAGGCTGAAAAAAAACCATCACCAGCAGTTCCGCACCACTGACCGTGTTAAAGGATATTTTTCAAGCAGAATGAAAGTGATGCTATTTGGAAACCTGGATCTACACAGAGGAATAAAGAGCCCTGGAAATGGTAACTACATGATTAAATAGATAAGATTCTTTTTCTTATTATTTAAATGTCTTTTTAAAACAATTAATTGTTTAAATAAAAATAATAATGTGTTGTGGGACTTATGATACGTTAATAAGTAAGTAAAATGTATGATAACAGGAGCCAAAGGTCTGGATGGGGAAAATGGAAGTATACTATGGTAAGGTTCATATACAATACATGAAATGGTGTAATAGAACTTGAAGATAGACTGTGATGTTAAAGATGTAAACTCTAAACCAGTGGTTCTCAGTCAGGGGTGATTTTGGTCCCTGGAGGACATTCAACAATGTCTGGAGACATGTTTGGTTTCCAAAACTGATATTTATTGGATAGAGGCCAGGAATGGTACAAAATGCATAGGACAGTCCCCAAAACAATTACCTGGCCCCAAATGTCAACAAGGCTGAGAAAAAACTGCTATAAATCCTAAAGCAAGCATTGAAATAGAACCTTTCTTGCAGAAATTAACAAGCAGATCCAAAAGTTTAAATAGAAGTTAAAAGGAAAAAAAGTCCAAAAAAGGTCTTTAAAAAGAAGAACAAAGTTGGAAGATTCATACTTCCCAAACACAACTTGCTACAAAGCTATAGTAATTAAAAGATTGCAGTAACTCAAGGGGCGCCTGGGTGGCTCAGTCAGTGAAGCGTCTGCCCTCAGCTCTGGTCATGATCCCAGGGTCCTGGGATTGAGCCCTGCGTCTCCCCACTCAGTGGGGAGCCTGCTTCTCCCTCTGCCCGTTGCTCCCCCTGCTTGTGCTCTCTTGCTGTCTCTGTCAAATAAATAAAAAAATCTTAAAAAAAAAAGACTGTGGTAACTCAAAGTGGTCATAGATCTAAATGTACCAGCAGAAGCTCTAAAACACCTAGGAGAAAACATAAGAGTAAACTTCATGACCTTGAGTTAGGGAAGAGTTTCTTAAATATGAGACCAAAGCACAAGCAACCAAAGAAAAAATATATAAATTGTACTTCACCCAAATTAAAAACTTTTTCACTTCAAAGGATTCTATCAAGAACTTGAAAGGACAACCCATAAAATGGGAGAAAATTTATGTAAATCTTATACTTGATAAGGGTCTAATATCCAGACCATAAGTAGCTCTAACAAAAATAGTAAAAAGACAACTGAATTAAAAATGAGCACAGAATCTGAATAGATAGCTCTCCAAAGAAAATATACAAATGGTCAATGAGCACATGAAAAAAATATTCAACATCATCAGTCATCAGGGCAATGCAAAATGCAAATCAAAATCACAATGAGATGCCACTACATAACCGGTGGGATGACTATAATTGAAAAAATGGACAGTAACAAGTGTAGGCAAGGATATAGAGAAATTGGAACTCGCATATACTGCTGGTGGGACTGTAAAATGGTGCAGCTGCTTTGGAAAACAGCCTGGAAGTTCCTCTAAAAGTTAAACAAGTTGCCACATGACCCAGAAATTTCTCTCCCTCTGTCTATAGATGAATAGATAGGTGGATAGACAGATAGATAGTCAGATGGATAGATAGATAGATAGATAGATAGATAGATAGATAGATAGATAGATAGATATTCTCATTCCCATTAGCAATCACTCTCTATTCCACCCCCCTCCAGCCCCTCCCTGGCAACCACTGATCTGTTTGGTGTCTTTATGGATTTGCCCATTCTGGACATGCCATATAAATGGGATCATGTATGTGGCCTTTTGTTTCTGGCTTCTTTTACTTAGCATAATGCTATAGCATGGATCTGTTCATAGCTTTTATAGCTGAATAATATTCCATTATATGGCTATGCCATACTTTTATTCATTCATTAGTTTATGGACATTGAATTATTTCCACTTTTTGGTTATTATGAATAATGCTGCTATGAACATTCGAGTACATGCTTTTGGGTGGACTTATGTTTTCAATGATCTTTGTTGTATATCTAGGAGTGGAATTTCTGGGTCATATGGTAAACTCTATGTTTAACCTTTTGAAGAACTGCCAAACTGTTTTTCCAAAGTGGCTTCACCATTTTATGTTATCTCCAGCAGTTTATGAGGGTTCTAATTTCTCCACATCCTCAACAACTCTTGTTATTGTCCTTTCTTCTAATAACCACTGTAGTGGATGTGAGATGGTCTCTTATTGTGGTTTTGATTTGCACTTCCCTAATGACTAATAATGTTTAACATCTTTTCATATACTTATTAGTCATTTGTATATGTCTTTTGGAGAAATATCTATTTAGACTCTTTGCACACTTTTGTATTTAAGAAACCATTGTTTAATCCAAGGTCACAAAGATTTATGTCTATATTTCTTCTAAGAGTTTTATAATTTTTGCTCTTAAATTTAGATCTTTGATCCATTCAGGGTTAATTTTTGTATATGGTGTGAGGTAAGGGTCCAAATTAACATTTTTGCATGTGGATTGTCCCAGCACCATTTGTTGAAGAGACTATTCTTTTACTATTGAATGGATGTAGCACTGTTTTCAACAATCAAATGGCCATAGATGTATGGGTTTATTTTTGGAATTTCAGTTCTATTCCATTGTTCTATATGTCTATCCTTATGACAGTACCACACTGTTTTAATTACTCCAGTGTTGTAGTAAGTTTTGAAATTGGGATGTATGAGTCTTCCAGATTTGTTCTTCTTTTTCAAAATTATTTTGGCTTTTCCTGAGTCCCTTACATTTCCAAGTTAATTTTTGGATTACCATATCAATTTCTGGGGGTGGAAAGGAAGTTGGATTTTGAAAGGATTGTATTGATTATGTAGATCAATTTGGAAAGTATGGCCATTTTAGCAATATTAACCTTCTAATCCATGAACATGGGTCTTTCCATTTATTTAGCTCTTTTATTTCAACAATGCTATGTAGTTTTCAGTGCACAAGTCTTGCATTTCTTTTGTTACTCTTTTCCTAAGTATTTTGTTTTTTATGCAATTGTAAATGGAATTGCTTTGTTAATTTCTTTTTTTTAATTGTTCACTGCTATTGTATAGAAAGACAACTGATTTTTTTTTAAAGATTTTATTTATTTATTTATTTATTTGTCAGAGAGAGAGAGAGTACAAGCAGGGGGAGTGGCAGGCAGAGGGAGAGGGAGAAGCAGGCTCCCCGCTAAGCAGGGATGCCCCCCCATGCGGGATTCGATCCCAGGACCCTGAGATCATGACCTGAGTGAAGGCAGACGCTTAACCAACTGAACCACCCAGGCATCCCGACAACTGATTTTTGTATACTGATCTTTTATCTTGCAGTGTTGGTGAACTTGTTTATTAGCTGTAATAGTCTTTTAGTAGATTCCTTAGGATTTTCTGTATTCAAGACGATATCATCAGCTGGAGGATTGGAGGGGGAAAGGATGTCACCCTTATCCTGATTCTCATTTATGAACATGTTTGTCCTTGATGGAAGACAAATACTTTTCTGATTCAAGTTAACTGTATTATGAAGGTTGTATCATTCTGTTCTGGAAAGAAAATGTCTTATGCAAGCCAGACATTTAATGCAGAGTTGAATTGTAGAATGTTTTTTGGTAAAGATAAAGCGGAATAAATCAAGGTAGCTTCTTTTTCTCTCTTCGCCCTCCCTTTCTTTCAAGTGAAAGATGTCAACAAAATGCTGGGGTAGAGTGAAAGGACTGTTCTTTGGAGATTATAATGTTAAAATTTTGAAAAGCTTTTAGTTTAAAAGTTCAGATACAACCATAAACAGGTGTAGGATTACCTCCCTACAAGATCACCTTGGGCTAGCTTAGTCCTTCAACAAGGTCACCACTCCTCTCAAGGCAGTCAGCTGTACGTGACTCAGTCTTTCTGGATTGTGGGAATCACTTCCTATGCCTGTCCCTCGGGGGTCTAGGGAAGATAAGAGTTTAGCTTATACTAGCTTGGGTTATTGTGCTATTCTCTGTGGTTCCCCGCATCTACACATTTATAAGTAATCTTTTTGGAAATAACCCCCCTTCCAATTATTGCGTTTTGTCAGGTGTGCTATTTTTTGTTGCAACCCTGATTGATGTTATGGCCATACAGGAGCCTGCACAAAGTACATCCTGGAGACTAAGCTGCCAGACTGAGAGCCTATCATCTCCTTTTTAGGCCTTTTAGATCTTCCTATCAGCGTTTCTAGCCCTTCTAGCCTGCAACTAAAGAACTTTGTGAAGTAAGCAGGGCTATTCAGTCTTTCAACTCCTTTTTCCCCACCCTTTGCCTCCATCCACCCTGCCCTTCCTCCCCACCACCACACACATCCAAACCTCTGTTTTCTGCCTAGATAAAAGCACAGTGTAAATCACACTTCTGCATGACTTGGCTAAATTACTCAATCATGTTTGAGTATTTTAAGAGGAAATTAGTAAGGAAAATGACTCTAACAAAGAGCCAAATAGGGGAAATGTATTGGGTCACAGACCTCACCCCAGTCAAACCATATAAACCTAGTAGACCTTGGGCCAGGGCAGCTTCCCAAGAAAGAAGGAATTTCTACAGCAGCTTAGTCTCTTGAGTCAAACAAGGGAGTGGAAATATTTCTGTCTTTAATTGCAATTACCATTAGAGATTTGCTCTGGGAAATCATTTGTGACCAGATGTGCCCTAAGTCACTTAGCCAGGCTTTCATCAAGCAATTGAAGCTTCCTCCTTGGCTTTTGGCTCCTTCTCCCAACCTCAAAGTTTCTCTTGGTGTTCTTTTCATACACAAACAAATGGAACAATTTATACCAAGACTTGATGAAGAAAGGAAGTTTGCTCTGATGAAACAGTCTTCGGAAAAACCAGAGTGTAGAGACTACAAAAGGAAAAATGCTCCGAAATGAAACAACTTTTAGTTTCATCCTCCTGTGGTTAAACCCCAAGAGTCAAAAAAAGGGGGGGTGGAGAAGAAAAAAGTTTTAAACTAATAAGCTGTCAATTGTCAAGTTTTCCACCCACATGGCTGCCCAGTATTCCTGTGGGAAAATCAGCAGTACCGTCTAGAAAGAGAAAACCATACACTTCTTTTTTATTTCAATTTATTGTTGTCAACAATTCCTCAATACAATAATAATGTTTTCTACATGAAGAGTCCCAGCAAATAGATGCCTAAGAAAAGTTACTTTGGGATAATGATTTCAGAGGGGTGAGAAATCACAAATCTAGCATGGACAAAACCACGAAGGCATTTGGAAGTAGTAATTCTCATTGACAATCAAGTAAAACCAAGTGCATTGCAACAGATGGTATACAGATCAAATCCCGGTATGAAACGGTATGGGGGAAGATTTAAATTAATCCACCGGAAGTTTATTGAACTGTTAGAATTCCATTTTCGTGAGTATATATTATAATATTCAGTTCTGCGTGATAACGCTATTTTTTCACGTCCCATCCGACAGCCCAAACCATCCTAGTACCATTCAATACTGCTTGGAAAGTGTGGATACAATGGATTCCACTGAATGAGAAATACTGTATGACAAAAGATTCATAATTCCTTGTCTGTGTAATAGTCAACGTATTTAACAGGATAACGTATTATGTATAAAATATAGCACCAGTAGTTGAATTCCTGTGAAATGTTAACTATTCTAACTCAAATTTGACATATGTTTCAAAATGTTTGGGGTATCATCCATTGATTTTTAAAAAGATGGTACTTCCTGGTAAGCAGCAGCTCAGAGTAGAAAGAGCACTGGACCTGGAGTCAGATGCAATGCAGGTTGTTTTCTCTAAACACTCTAGTATCCTTTCCAGATCTAATGTTCTATTATCTTTTACTACTGAAGTTTGAGAGTTTGATTATTTGAGGTAATCTTGAAATGGTTTCAAAGTTACCATCTTCAGTTATTTTGTTCTTTCTTTTTAAAGATTAGTTTTGGAAATGGAATTTGGTAAGAACAGGAGTTGGGAGGAGACAGTTTCACTGTTTTTTGTTTTGTTTTGTTTTGTTTTTTTTTGTATTTTCCACAGATCTGCTGTCGAATATCTTTTATCACTTGTTAGTAGAGGTCGGCTCCCCTCTACTCTGTTGACAAGGGTTGGAAAGCTGGAAGGAGATTCCCAAGAGCAGCCGCAGTGCTTTCTGCCACAAGCGAAAGAGAAAAACACTATCTGAGAGACTAGATTGGTGTGGTGTGTTTACATAACTGGCTCAAATTCCCGAGATTAAATAGCTTAGAATTTCTTAAGAGAGTTCACTTAAGCAAATGTTGCTTTTGTTCTCAGATTTCCTTTTCCCCAACCTCACTTGTGTTTACATCTCCACATCGGTGTCTGACCAATAGGAATCACAAGCTTTGAATTGATCACATCTTGCTCTCCGATCTTGCTTCTCTCTTGGATTCCCAGTCTTGATCAATGGTATCACCATCACACTGGTTCTAGCCAAGTTCAAAACCCTGGAGCCATTCTTGACCCCCCTTCTCCCTCATTGCCCATTCCCCAGTCTTGCCTTCCCCAACCCACCCTTCACACTAGCTGCCTGAGTGCTCTTTCTAAAGTGCAAATATGATCGCAGAGCTTCCCTGCTTAAAATACTTTAATGACTCCTTTTCACATATTGGATCCAACTCAAAGTCCTCTTTCAGTACCTGTATACCTCTCTAGCCCAACCCCCTGCCACTAGCGGCCATTCCTTGGAGCCCCTTACACTCCAGTTACACGAACTGCTCCCAGTTACCTAAACACACCGCGGTCTTTTGCGATTGTGACTTTGCCTGTGAAATTTCCTCTGCTACATTCTCAGCTCAAGTTAATTACTTTTCCTAGTGTTCCCACAGCATTTCCACCTACTAGTTGTGTAACTCGTCATACTAGTTCACAGTTACTTCTTTGCTTGTTTGTCTTCACTACCAGACTGCCAGTTCCCTGTTTCGGGAGAAGATAAACATTATAGAGGAGATTCAGACTCTGGATGCTTCTAGGTGGCACTGAAGCTTACTTTGGACCCCGAGACACTAACGCAATTCTCTACAGCTCACTTTTTCTCCTTGTCCCAGCCCTCCCCCTGGTGGAGGTGTTAAGAAGCAGTGGAACGGTCGCATGGCCAAAGATAGACAAAGCAGCCTGGCTGATCCACAACCTGGATAAACATCTGTCCCACATCGTATTCTAAGCAAATGAAATGCTGACAATGGGCCTTGGATTTGGGGTGGCCTGGCGGGAGCTTTCTGTCTTACTATTTATCAGTTGGCAGACCGTGATTTCAATCCCTAGAGCTGTAGCCAGGGCTCAACATGCCCATCCTGGATGATCTTGAAGAACATTGTACTACTGTCAAGCATATAGCCCAAGAATAATTCGCTGGGGGAGATCTTCCTTGTTTTCTCCTTTGCCTGAAGCTGAGACACACCCGTGTGCAGGAATGTTTGCCTTGGGATGATCACACCACAGAGCAAGGAATCAAATGCCAATCACATCCATATGGTAGGTATTCTCCCCAGTTGCTATGGACCCCACCTCCTCGAAAAAGTCATAGGAAAGGTGTTCATTTCTATTCCAGCACGATATCCAATTAGCACTGCTTTCTGTCCCAGCTGAAGATAACCTAGTCTTCAAATCAGTATTATTTATTTGCCCATTTGAGGCGCCAGTTCCTCAAGCACCCTTGGATATAGAGTTCTCTAGGTATGGTAGTCCTAGGTGTATTCTGAGTTGGTCTGATTGGTGATTCCCAGGGAAGGAACTTGCCAGGGAAGTTAAGAAAAAAAATTTTTTTTAAATGTTATCAGCCTGGTTGGGAGGAATCTCACCTCTAAAAACAAAATTTTACAGAACACGAATTTAAAATCATCATAGAAATTCTCCTTCATGGCTCTTGTGAATTTTATCAGATACCATGTTTACACTATGGTGAGCCTTCTAGCAGCAATGGGTTTTAGTTGTAAGGGGGGGGGAAGGAAATTAACATCATCTATTTGTCATCAGGAGAGACTACCTTTAAAAAATCAATCCCACAAGGTCATTTTATAGATATGTCAAAGGCAAGGAAAGATGACCTGTTGTCTTAGGTGTCCATCTGGAGTGTCCTGAGCGAAGAAAAAGAATTCAGGTACTACCAGGGGGTACATGAAATAAAACAGAAACAGAACTAGTGGGAGTGGTCCGCAAAGTTCTTAGGTTTCTATGTTCAGCGTAAAGATCACCCTACCCACAAAACGATCGTTGATGACATCATTTATGATGCCCTTGCCCTTCAGCTGGCACTGGACAGGCACTGCTTGGTTCTTCACCACATCTGTAAAGTGCATTGCCACCAGCGGGGAGGTGTAGTTAACCTGCAGGCGGAAGAACAGTGAATCCTAAGTGGGAGGAGCGGAGGGCGTGGCGTGGGTAACAGGATGCAAGTGAGTGGATACTCAGTGCAGGATGGAATAACCTCCCGCAGCGAACTGAGTAAATCCCATGATGCCAAGGCACGAATGGCTAAAGCAACTGACATGCGCGCTCTCTGCCCTGGAACGGTGGGGAAATGACATGTTTCTCTCATAAGTCACTGTCAGATGTCTGACTGTCCTCTGGGGAAAATCAGTTCTAACTCTGTGTGATAGGATTTTCTGGATATCAGACCACAAATGAAACCAGAACTAGTATCTTTCAAATGCCTATGCTAAAGGCGAAGCCTCACCCTATGACCCACCACCCACTGCCCCAAGGCTTCACCTGGGAGAAACAGGCAGGTGTGATTATTTGGGTGTCGTGGAGTGCAATGACAGTGATTTGTCTGCTCCTGGCTCTGCCACTATTAGCTATGTGTGTTGGGCAAGTCACTTTCTCTCTTTGAACTTGAATTTCTCCATCTATAAACTAGAGGAACTAGACCAGACCATATCTAAATGACCTTCAGATACGGAAAGGAGTGGTTATACTAGGAATTGGTAGAGAGAACTCCTGGTCTTGGCCAGCCACGATTCACCCCACTGTTACTACATGCTGCTCCCTGATTCTCAGAGATTCTGGACAGCCCTGCCTCTGTCTCTGAGCCCTTTCTGGCAGCAAAGACTGAAAAGGATACAGGCTTACATGAGTCAGTTTGCCGTAGTAAGGGTAGTAGCGAAGGTCAAAAGAAGCCGACTCTGGGTAGTAATTGATGGATCGGATGTCGTTTTCATCGCCTCTCTGGAAGTAAAAGCAGGTATATGTGGGATGCTGGGTCCCTCGGTGGGTTGAAGCCTAAGCTCAAGGGGTCTGTGCCCTGGGGGAAATCACGATGTGACCCACAACCAAATGTCCCAGGAAGACCCATGAGAGCAGAATGGGGCATAGCTTACCCCACATCTATCCCCAGAGCATTTCCAGGGAGAGACTGTGCCTCGGTTTTCAGTTCAAGGAATATCGAATGGAAGGTCTGGACTCAGGAGGCCGAACGTGCTCGATATAGTTCTGTACCGGCTCCTGGGGACCCAGACAGAAGGGCTCTGGAGGGCTGGCAGTAGCTGGTGCTGCTCTAGCAAGAGGGCCTACCATGCCAGCCCCTCTCCAAAAAAAAAAAAAATCACCCTGGGCCTGGCACCCAGTCTTGGACGTTGAGGCAGGTAGAAGTTAGAACATGTTGAGTAAACCCCACGCCACGACAACTTGCACACCGTGGGTTCAGTTCTGTTGGAAGTCAGACCAGGTGCACAGGGGTCTGCTGCATAGGGACACAGCCTATAGTTTGGCCCACCGAAACTCAAGTCTCGGACCACCTTCTCTGTAGTGCTTAATTACAGGAGGTGAACTCAGGAGGATAAGCCAGAGGGAGCCAGGGCTGGAAAGATGAAATAAGTAAGTCTACCCTCATCATATTATGTCAGGTAGGGGACTAACCTTTCGCCTGTGCATTAGGCTTGCCCTATATAGCCGAGGTCTGGGGGCTAATAAGGGACGAACATTGGATTACTACTAGCAAATCACTCACTGGGGTCATGTGATTACTTCTGTCAATAAAGTGTAGTCATTCAGAGTATACTCTGAGCTCTCCTTAATTTATTCTAGTGATTACCTTGTCCTGCTTGATTTCCACAAGTGGGTGTGGATTTTGACCAATTGATTATTATAGCATGTATAAAGACCCTTACTATTTCTTGTTTTCTTTTTAAAAGACAGTTCTCAGCAATGTTCTGTGTAAGCGGAAAAACGAATGGCTTCCACTGGGGAACTCAAGCCAATTAATATACTAGTTTAAGACTGAGTCGGTCTTTATGAATTACCTACCATATTCTTCTAGAAGGCAATGCAATTCACGTCTGTGAATAGTCAGTGGAATCGGTGCCACTCTGTTGTCACGCCTCACGTGCACGTATATTTACACACACTCATGTCCATGTGAACGGAATGAATGTCCTTCCTACATTGTTCACGGGGCAAACCACGGCCTGACCTTTCAACACTCAGCTTCAGTGTCTTTACTGCTCCTTTCATAGCAGCTGTAATACATGATTGCCCCGATTTCAGAGACAGAGTCCTAGTTATCTTGGCACCCCCAACACCTAGCGAAATACCTGGTGTATCGTAAGTGATCGATAAATGTTTGCTGGATAAATGCGGCCTTCTGATGCTTTCGGATCTGCCTCCATCGAGGCTGGAGTTTTGAGCTGTATTTCTAGCACTGAGAATGGGATCACTGGCTTCACACATTAGCGAGACAGCTGTCCGGAGCTGGGGGCGCAGTACGTGTTAGGAAACGGTGGGAGCTATAGCTTCCGGTCTGAGAAGCAAACCCAAGACCTAGGGCTTCTTGCTACAAAGGAGCTAATTGGTACAGATGAGATAGGAGTTAATGGCCCTGGAAGGACAGTTAATTAGCATATTAATGGAGTTCTGTTTATACTTCCCTTGTAGTTTGTTGTTGTAACACCCAGTGCCACTGGTCATTGCTGCAAAAAGTGAAATTCTGTTTTAAAAGCAGGGACTAATGACTCTAATGAACGCTGTTTGTTTAGTTCAAAGAAACAAGTCATTAGAGCTAAAAGCAAAAGTGTAAACAGAATCCCAATTAATGACGTGGCACATTGTCGGTCCCTGCCATGGCCCTTAGCCCGTTCATCCTTTGGCTTTCACAGGTATAAACCGGCGCGGACACACACACCCGCACGACACACAAACACACATGAATTAAATGCTTTCTGACAAGAAGGAGGCCGGAAGGTACTAAAGGGAGACGTATTTATGAAAAGACTAACCCTTTCCCTAACCCATGGCCAGTCATCCATGGCGAAACCCTTGGAAGGGATGAACCATCTTTCTGCATAAAGTGATGTGCTACAATACTTACTCAAAAAGGCACTTTACCTGAACTTTGCAGGACACCTTCACAGGATCCCCCAGCTCAGGACGAAAGCCTACAATCTATCGAAAGAAAACCAGCGTTGTTGTTGTTGTTGTTAAACATCAAAAAGCAAAAGGGATTGAACAGTAAAAATGGGGCTTTTCTATCCCCCCCGTAAGCCACCCCTTCCTTAGGCATAAACTGAACCTATTTTGCCCTCTCAGGAATGTTACAAAAAGCCAACAATGCCAAAATATCTCCAGAGCTCTGCAGCTCCGCCTACTCCTTGCTGTATCTGTGCCTGATGTTCTGGTAACTGCAGCAAGAGAACCCTGAAGCTACAAAGAACTTTCAGGTTTGAAGAGGGATGTGCCTGGTAGGGCTCCACCACACCAAAGGCATGGCAGGAGAGGAGGAAAATGTATCTCTTCTGATACAAGAATTGTCCCCCCCATCATGTCAGTCCCCTGTTCCAAACAGCTCAGGACCTCATTACTGACAGAGGGCATCAAAGGGCAGGTTAGGGCAGGAGAGAAGAGTGTAAACAGGAAATACTAAGGGAGAAAAAGGGATTATTGCTTGAAAGGTTTGTCCGGTTGTTTATATTACTGATGCTGTCAGCGAAAGTGACTGGACGTGCAGCATGCAAAGACAGAGCCCAAGAAAAATGGAGTGGCGAGAGCCCTCCTACCCAGCTCCTCCACTTATTATCGCCGGAGTATTGAGGGCCAATATACCCGGTTCATCTTTAGAAGGATGCAGGGCTGTCCAGTAGAGTAGCCAAAAGTAGGGTCCTCCAAGCCAGAGCAGTTCTTCAGGAAGGAGCGCTTAAATTGGCAGGCCTTCTTGTCTTCATCCTCATCACCATCTTGGATGAAGTATTGCCCCGGGGGACAATCTACGTTCATCTCCTCTTGAAGACTGTCGTTGTAACCTAAAGCGTGGGGGGGGATGGGGGGCATGTTAGACAAGTCCTAGGGGGGAGGGCCACCTTGTCAGTAATCCCCCTCCCTAGTTTCCCTTCTGCAGCTTGCTGGTGCTCCTCTGAAAGCCCACTCAGCCTGGCCTGGGCTCTGTGACCCAGCATTGGTGCCCAAGGCCCCCCATCAGCATCTCTCTTGGAAACCTTTCGGGCTCATCCCCTCGACCCACTTTGATTGCTTCTCCTTCCCCTGGGAGCTTTGGAATATCAATCTCTGGGTCACGTGTTGGTTACTGTATAACTTCCATTTTCCATTATTTTTTTTTTAAAAGATTTTATTTATTTATTTGACAGAAAGAGACAGCCAGCGAGAGGGGGAACACAAGCAGGGGGAGTGGGAGAGGAAGAAGCAGGCTTCCAGCGGAGGAGCCTGATGTGGGGCTCGATCCCAGACTCCGGGATCACGCCCTGAGTCGAAGGCAGACATTTAACGACTGAGCCACCCAGGCGCCCCTCCATTTTCCATTATTTCTTTTCAGCTGTGGCAAACTGTACACTGGGAGGGCTGCCTCTTCTACTTCTGGAAGAGGAAGAGACACATAGGTTCTGGAAGAGGGACTGAATCATGTCTCGGCATGGCTTATATAAGGAAGCGAAGCTCTTGGGCTAAATCTCTGTACGTTCAGCCTAGGAAACCTCTCCCTTGGAGGTCCACGAAAGACACCTGATACAAGAAAATGAGAAGTGTGTGTTGTGGGACCGGAGGGAGGGATAGGAGGAAGAGAGGGAGAAAGAGGAGATAAACCAGGTTCTCATCCTGTACAGACCGAATTCAGCACCACAAAATAGAAGCTTAAGTTGAAAGCCAAAAACTAACGACAAGCTGTAGCGTCTCCCCCAAGAAGGTGAGAGGGTGAGATCTCGCCTACCGAGACCCGAGGCACTCAGGGTTCATGTCCCTTTCCATCAGATGGAATGGAGCATGTGTCCAAGGTATACATATCATGGAGAGAGAGCTGAAAGGGGCTGTCTGTGAGCTCACCCTTTGGACTACCAGATGCCGCGGAACTGGGCTTTGGAAATGACTGCGTTCTTTCCAATTTGGTTTTAAATGATGGAGTCCAGTTAGTCCTGTTAGGTCCAGCCCCCATGCACTCAAGTTCCTGGTAGCTTAGTTTTTTCATAGGAGACCTATGATCTACCAGTGGTAAAATTCCAAATGTACTGCTGGGTTGTCATCTAGACAGCTTGTGACTTGGGGTTAATATTATTAAGGAGCAACTGGGAATTTTAAATCTATTCCAATTATGGTTAAGCCTTTATTTTTCTTTTGACAAAGTTACATTCGATTCAAGGTTTTGTTTTAATCTTTTTTTTTTAGAACAAGTACTATGTTCAAATAAGTTTCTAAATAGAAGCTCTAATCACGTGTTCATTGTTTCTCTTGAGGTAGTTCCATTAAAAATAATGTGACATGGGCATGACTCTTATTGCAAAATCCCAGTACTCATGGGAATGAAATTGATACTCTGGGATGTCTATTTCAGAGACGTGTTCCTTTTAAATAGGGCATGTTATCTACACTTAGGAACTAAAAACCCAATGCTTTCCCTAATGTTCTCCATCTCCGTTGTCAGGTCAGAATTGCTATTTCTCTAACTACTAGCTTCTCCGAGGGATTTCCTCAGCAGAGATTCTGACAACACACTTGGAATAGCTCACAGTTTGAAAGAAAAGATGTTGTGCTGGCTATGATGCCCAAAACATTTTTTGCTTTTTTGTTTTGTTTTGTTTTGTTTTTGAGCTCAACAAACTACATGGACTCAGAAAGGACCCAGCCCCCCTCATTTTACAGGTGAGGAATCTGAAACTCAGATTTCCCCCCAAATGACACTGAGCATGACTGATCCGAAGTTGAGCTTCTAACTCCCGGTCATATGGCAGCAACAAAGAACTACGAAAAGCAGTGTTTCTCAAGCTTTAAAGTTCGAAAGTTTCGATCCTGATCCAACAGGTCTGGGGTGGGGCCTGAGAGCCTGCCCTTCTAACAAACTCCCAGGGGAGGCCGCTGCAGCGGGTCCTGGATCACACTTCCAGTAGCAAGGGTGTCAAAACCATGGATGTGGGTTTAAACACTGGTTTGGCTGCTATGAGACTTCTATCACGTTACTTCCCCTCTCTGAGCCTCAGTTGCCCCATTTGTAGAATGGAGATGGTAGATTCTTTATGTGGCCCCAACGTGGGGCTTGGACTCATAACCTTAAGATCAAGACCTAAGCTGAGATCAAGAGTTGGACACTTAACCCACTGAGCCACCCAGGCACCCGGACGATGGTAGCTTCTATGCAGGGTTAAAGTGAAACGACAAAATGTATGCATTTACGCAACACCTCCCATCACAGAAGAGATTGTTTTTCTCTTTCAGGGCACACTCTACTGCTCCCTATCCCCCCACTTCAGCCAGGCAGGGACCACCAAAGCAATCAAAGTGGCTTTTTTCCACAAAAAAATTGTGCAACCCCCTGGGGCTTAGAGCCTGCATGCTCTGTGTCGAGCCTAAACCAAACTGCTACCTCAGTTTTCAGTCTGTGGAAGGGCTTCTCAAAAAGGCACTCGTTGGTCCCTAAAAGTATATCTGATGACACTATAGAGATAGGCATCTGGCAAACATTCGCTGTCAGAATTTTGGAGTGACTGTCACCCAGACGTTCTTCCTCTTAACTCCCTGCCGGGATGTTATTAAATCAAGGTCCTTGCTCTCTTCCTTCAAGATGGCCCATCTCCAAGAAAGGAATTCTCTTACCTTAAGAAAGTATAGGAGGCAGGAACCTTCCCATTCGGGAGAACACTCTTCTTTTCTCACCACCACCCACCCCCTGGAATGATCTTTTATAAATGATCACTATTGAGCCATCTGGATGTGCCCAGGACATAACTAGGTGCCCTAGAATATTTAAGAAAAGAAAACAAATTCTCTGCCCCAATGAACTTAGCGTCTTGCTGGAGAGTTGGCTTATGTGCTTTCAAGACAACATCCAATCACAAACTAGAACAGTTTTGATTAAATATACAGGTGCTGAGGGGGATGCAAGGTAAGGAAATACCAGGACGGGCTGGGGTTAGTAAGAGTGGGATTTCTGGTGAATTGTGAATTTCGAATCCCCCACCTTCACCCCATCCCCTTTCCAAAGAGATGTTCCCCCATTCAGAGGAACTTACTTACCTTGGAGAAAGCCATTTAGGCTAATGACATAATGCTGCCAAGTGTCAGGTTCAGAAACGTTGAAGTTGAAGTTAAGGCTATGGGCGAAGGGTCTAATCATAACTCCTGGCAACGAAAACAGGTCTTGGATATATTAACCCATTCTTGGGATAATTGTTTTGTATTGATTCCCATGAAACCATTACCCCCCAGGCAATCAAAATAAAAAGGACCATAAATTGCCAAGTACCATTTTACTTTTACTCTTAATAACTGAATCCCTAAGTCATTACCGGGAAGAGCCAAAGTTAATTGAGGCTGAACATGCTGTACAGGCGGATTTCTGTCCAGCAGTTCTGACAGCACAGGGCATCTGGGCACTCACCAGGCGGCTTCACCCTCTCGGTGAAGGTCGGCATGTAGGGACTGATGGTCAGAAATAGCGTGTACATGCAGAGGGTGATCACAGCGGCCAGGGAGGCATAGAAGAAGAAGTAAATGACTAAGATCAGGCCTGCAGAAGGATCAGAGATGAGAGCGGTCAGCACTTGCCAAAAAGCCTTCCTGCCTCCTCGCTCGAACTCGCGAGCCAGAACCAACCCCAACGCGTGAGCTGGCTTGTATTTCTTTCTTTATTTTTCCACCTTCCCCAGATTCAGTATGTCCTTGCTTATTCAGACTTCACCAATTTGGAATTCGTGAGCACCATGCCGGAGGCCTGATTGCGGTGTACCTTTACAGCATCTCCGATGGAAGGGCTTGTTGAGCGGGTGGTGGCCATGAGCAAGATTACAGGGGAGTGGAATTGAAAGTACTGCAGTGGGCAAATTGCTTGGGAGTCCTCATGAAAGCAGGTGCCCTGAAGAGTCCTAGTGGCTTGGCTCCAGTGATTATATGTATTTGCAAGTGATGAAAACAGCATTTCTTGTCACATACCCTATAATTCAAACTTTTGATTAATTTCCGCTGGACTTGCCTCTGCTCTATAATCAAGGCAAAGTGAGGTATCACCCTACTTATTTTCAGATCTTATTCATCTTTAGCAAAAGTTTAAGTGGCTCTGCTTTTCCAAAAGAACACGCGACGGGGAAGGAAGGAGGAAGAAACTGTACTTAATTATTGGCACTCGCTCCACCTGTCAGCTTGGACAAGTTCCAGAACCTCTCTGTGCCCCCAGTTCCTCACAGGTAAAATGGGAACAAGTTTAGCACTTAACCTCATATCCTGATCTACATCCCTAACAGTATCTGAAATTCCACTTCTCCTTGCGTCCTACCCTGACCTTACCATTTCCTCACTGTTTCATCGTGGACACGCTACTCGCCTCTCTGGGCCTCAATTTCCTCATCTGTACAATGAGGACAATAAGAGGACTTCCTTCTTGGCATTGGACGATGCATATAAATAGCATAGCCCAGAGCCTGGCAGATACCAAGTGCTCTTTACACGGCAGGTCCTCACCGTTGTTATTATTCGTATGATTATTGCTGTCGGACCAGAAGCACAGTTGTGTGAATCCCTCCTCCGTGGGCTGTTTTGGGATGAGGTTTGCCCCGGGATGAGGCAGCACCGAGTGAAGTGAGTGAGCTCTTTTCAAGCCCTCCTCGGAGCCCTTGCAGGCGACAATATCTGGCTCCGCTCACAGCGGGGACATGATATCGGAACGACAGGTTTGAACTGAATCACGAACCAGAAACCGGAACAAACCACGTAAGTCTGCTGTATCCCAAACGGAATCCAAATATTAATTTTTAAGTTGAACCATGAACCAAATAAAATTAACCAGAAAGGGGCGGGGGAGGAGGAGCGGAGGAAGGGAGAAAAAAGATCCTCAGGCATCCAACTGGAAATGGACCCTTGACATTTTATAAGGTGAACTGAGGCAGAACTGAAACAGGGACACATCGATTCAGCTGGACTCCCTGGAGAACGCACGGCCGCCCCTGTCCACCTGTGGTGCTTGGTTACTGCCCGCAGGCTGCCCCGACCGGATGTGCCCTGTGCCTCCGCCTCCCTTCCTCGACGCCCGTCCCCAGTCCGGGGAATGGGCCGATGGCTGGAGCCATCCTGGGGGACTAGAAAACTCAGTTTCACGGATGCGAGGAAAACAATGGAATAGAGGTACACTCCCTTGGACATATCTTCTACCTCGCCTAGGACGTGGGGCTAGGAAGTGTAGGGGGGAGAAGGGCACTAGTGGTAAATCCCCTGAGCCTTACCCCTGGGCTATGCCCTGAAGGCTGTGATGGGCTAACACAGCTTCCCACTCCCCATCCCTACCAAGATAGACCGAGCACCATACCCATCGGAACCCACTGATCCCTCCAACTTTTTCTGCTCTGGATGTCCAGCTTTTACTCGGGCTACTCCTCTAGGTAATCCAGGGCTCTCTTCTGAATGCCTTACCCAAGCCTGGATAGACCAAAGTATCTTGGATATAGTAGGGACCCATGATCTAGATTCTTCATTGTTCCCACCAAAATATCCCATCAGGTCCTGAGACCCTACCCACCAGGGCCTTACTCATCACTACACTTCATGAAGACAATGGGGTGTTCCAGCAAGAGGATGAACCCCAGTGTTCATCTGACCTGGGCTTCAATCCCAGTGCCGCTGCTTAATAACTGTGTGACTTTAGATAAGTTACTTACCCTCTCTAAGCCTCAGTTTCTGCATCTGTAAAATGGGGATAATAATATTACTACCTCATATGGTTCTTGTCAGTATCCAATAAAATAACAGATAGTTCCTAAAAACAGAAGTTGCCCAGCTACCAAAGGAAAAACCCAGAATATAATCATAGGCTGGGTGAATAATGTTGGTCATGTCGATGTGCAGGCTGGGATAGGGTTAGTAAATGCTCAAGTGGGCACCTAGTTTTCAAGCAAGAGGGCAGCAAAGAGGGCAGCAAAGCATATGCTTGGTGGCCTAGGCATTAATGTCACTACGTGCCCCTTGCCCAGGCGTAGCCCAACAGCAGAAGCCTGAGTTCCTGGACTCTCCTCAGACCTGCCACCCAGAGGCCTGGGTACGGCCTACCATGCGGTGTCCCCACTACCATGTCTTCCCTGGGCCCTTGAACCTTTCTCCCCCGTCCCTCTCTTTTGGCCTATGGATTATTTCCCGCAGGAGCAATGTGGATCAACTCATCTGGTGAAGTTCCAAGGGCTGGCTGTTTGGGGGGTAAAGTATAGCTCCCCCTCCCAGAATCACGTTTGCATTTCACAAGGCCTGTTTTCCCAGTCTTCTTTAGGCAAGGGAGAAACAGCTGTGCCCCCCTCTGGAGCCCCAGTGAGTGTCCGGCATTTGTCTGCAGCTTCCAGAATGTTGGAATGTTCCTTGAATGGTACATTTGTTCCAGTTGAGAGTTTGAGGGATCGGCAGGGGTGGGGCTGGGAACTGAGGAGGGGGGAAGGGAGGTGGGCGTTGCTCAGAGCCCCACACCTGCTATTCCTAATTCCAGGAAGGAGGGCTGGCCGGTTCACCCTGACGGAGCTGAATTAGAAACATAAACTAGGCGGGAGAGAATTCTCAGCCAAAGAGGCCTTTAGAAGGCATGACTGTCAACTTTAGCAGCCTAGACCCTGGGCACTGAGGGACTCTGATTTCATCCACAGAGTCATCTATTTTGTTCTTCTCCTGTGGGTTAACTGAATGCCAAGCCAGCAGCTGCTCTTTTTCTGGGCTGTGCAGAGAGTGTGGCAAGTGTGACTTTTACCGCTGAGGAGATGGCTCAGCGTGAATAGTTCAAGAGGTGAGTAGGGCCCTGGGAGAGGGGTGCCGGAGAGGTCATGAAGTCAAAGCGGTGGCTAAGGAATGCCATTCTGCCATTGATCAAACATGACGGGGGCTCGGCCGTAATCATGAGAAATGACCCCTTTAAACTGAATTTCTCTGTGTGCGTGGGAGCCTAAAGCACCCACAAGCCGGGGCCGAGGGCAGCCCTCCTGGCTTTCCTTTTCTGACATTGCTGGGTGAAACGATGAGATCGTATAAGCGATCAAGTTAGCAGGCACCGGGGTCTCGTATTCTAGCAATAGTCTCCTGCATAGTACAGTGGACCCTTGAACAGTGCGGCGCATAGGGGTGCCAAGCCCTGTGCAATTGAAAATCTGTGTGTAACTCTTGACTCCCCCAAGACTGAACTCCTAATAGCCTACTGTTGACCAGGAGCCTTACGAGTAACAGAAAGAGTCCATTCACACGTATTTGGTATGTTACGTGTGTGATATACTGTCTGCTTACAATAAAACAAGCTACACAGAAGGACATCTTGTGGAAGAGAAAATACATTCACAGCACTACACTGTACTCGCGGGGGGAGCACAGCGCCCGTGCGGAGCAGCGCCGTCCAAACCTGTGTGGTTCAAGGGTCAACTGTGCTTTCCAGTTTACAATTGGAGCATCTGACGGGAGCCTCAGGCTGATCCTGTGGGAGAGACAGGGTAGGGATTGTTTCCCTCATTTGGCAGGTGAGGAAAACCGAGGCTCAGAGAGGGTAAATGATGAGCCCAAGGTCACACAGATAGAAAGTGATGGGGCTGGGACTTAAATAAATAAATAAATAAATAAATAAATAAATAAATAAAGCTGTGCTTTTTCAACTCATTCTTAGTGTCTCTCCGCATCGCAAATGAAGTTGAGCCCAGCGGCTTTCAGCTCCACAATCCAGTGTGTTAACTACTTGGAGTTTCTTCCGATGGGATCTGCCCACACGCCAGGCATTTCCCTAGGCATCGAGCCCTTCACACGAAATCTAAGAGAAGTTTGCAGACAAGCCCGTCCAACGTATGGTAAAGGAGTCCTGGACTCCAAGCCAAAAGCAAAGGACACCCGACTGGGGCATTGGGACAACTGGGACTTACTCCAACTCTGACCTGTTCGGGCCAGAGACATCCTTTTCTCCGGATCCCACAGGTATTCGTTCACGATCTGCAATCTCCGCCACCAGGCATTGCCTGCTGGCTCACCCTGACCCTTTTCCTCCTCCTTTTCCTCCTCTTCTAGCTCCTCCTCTTCCTCCTCCTCTTCCTCCTCCTCTTCCTCCTCCAAATCGGGTACCACCATCACCCGGGCCTCTTCTTCAGCTTCCTCCTCTTCATCTGCTAAGTAGTTCTGGTTCACTTCATCCTGATCGTCCTGGAATGGTGACAAAACACAGTCCCCTTTTTGAAAAAAATTCCCCAGGGCGTGTCCCATCAGCCAAAAGGAATGGGAACCGACTCCATATTTCGGAGACGCTTCCCTGTACACATGCCCGACGTTACAAGAGGCACATGTTCTCTCTCTCTCTGCTCTTTTGGAGGAAATATCCTTTCTTTGACCCATTTTGACCCAGTATTCTTTCCATAGAGGTGTACGATTTATTCTCAGCTGCAGGCCCCTGGGCTCTTCCCCTCAGGACTCTGCTTCTGTCACTCCTCCGTCCTGGGACCCTGGCCTCCCTTTGTCTGGCCTGTCAGGGCGGGGCTGAGCCCAACACTGGAGGACCGAGTCACTGTAGACACGTGAGTCCACCGTGGCAAATTCTAAGTCCAAGCTGGCTTTATCGTCGGTCCTGTAGCTGGAGGGTACTCAACCCGACCATCCCGCTTTGTCCCTGAAAGTAGCGGGGGACAGACAGCAGGAGGAGAGGCCAGCGGCTGGACTCCGCCTCAAAACCGAGACTCCCTCCCCAGCAGAAACAAAGCACAGAGGTCTGTTTGCGGCTTCTCTGGCTGCTGCCTGAGCTGACACCTCTTCTTGCCTTCAGCTGGTCCAACAGACTCCCTGAGGTCTGGAACCTCAACTGACGCTTCCCTAGTCTCCCCGCCTTCCTCCCCCCCACCCCATACCCTAGGCAAAAATCTGGGCACGTAGTGAGTGCTCAGCACAGAGCTGTTGATTGACTGATTGCAGTCACTGAGATCCAAAACTGTAATCTTCTCTGAGTGGTTCTAAGAAAATGAAACAAAAAAAGAGAAACCCAGACTTCACCAACGGTATTTCAGATGCCTCCCAGCCACAGGCAGGAGAGCTGGATCTTTGCTCTTTGGGGGTCTGCCAAGGCTCACTGCAGCAGCAGAAAATGAGGCCACCCTCCCTTCCCTCTGTTGTCCAAATCTGAAGAGTGGCGGGGCCTGTGCACCTGTTGGGGCTGGATGTGTCAAATGATAGAGGCCAGGGGCTCCATGCTGCCCCCTCCCTGCCTGATTCCTCAAAGGCCGTTTAGAGGACACTCAGCTAAAAATGCTGCCATAAGTTGGGGGGGGGGGCTCAGAAAATTGGATTGTGCAGAATCAGTAAAAGTGACACAATGACAAGGCTCTGCTCTCAGCGTTCAGGCCGGCCAGCGCTGTCTAGCTTCGGACCGTAAGCACTGCTGAATGGCTCTAGAATTTGTTCCAATGCACAGCTTTCTGTCACACACCGTGTTAGAACTGACAGGGACCTTGAAGATTCCCTTGTCCATTGGAGCCCCAGAGAGGGGGCAGGACATAGCTACAGCCACACAAGAGAGTTTGTGGCGGAGTTGACAGTCTCAGGACCTGTGTCTCTTGTTACCTGGGACAGGGAGGTCTCCCCCTCGCACACCGAGCACAAGCGCCTAGATGTCGTTAACAGGTCGATGGAGCCACCGGCGCTGTGTTCCCAAGAGACTGTGGGTGCTGAAAATCAAGGCTTTCTGACTCTGACGTGGACTCACGGTACAAGGCTCAGGAGAAGAGCCCCCAGCCCTCAGTGTTGAATGGATTAATAAATGTTCTTAAATCTCTTTCCCTTGTGTGCGAACACAGGTACGCATTTGACCTCCCCAACTACATTCTGAGCACCCAAGGGGCAGAGTCAGTATTTTCCAGCTCCCTGATGCCCCTCCACCCGTGTGAAGCCCACAGCTCGGGAGCCCATGGGGAGTGAACGAGCGCTGGGGGTAACCACCAGGCTTAAGCCTGAGCCTGCACTCTGGGGAAACGGCTCTCGCAGAGCTTGTCGCCCTAACCCCAGCAGCCTGCTAGATGGTGGTGGATGGTCCTCGCGGCCCCCGAAGAATCTACTGCAACTGGGAATCTCCAAGCATTTGAGGTTGGAACGGTTCACTGTGGAGGGATTTATAGTCCCCTTTATGTTTTCTGGACAAACCCCCTTATCTCCCCCTCATCTCCCCCTCTTGCCAGGGCGCCTGCCCCTCCACCTCCGCGCACAGAGGAGGCAGCTGGCCTGGGCCTCAGCCTGATCGTATTTGTAGATATGGGCTTTCATGATAATCCCATTAAAGATGGCTTGTCATTAAAGCTTTACCCTCCGGGGAAGAATTAACCTTCTCTGAGCTAATTCCCCCCCCCCCCNCCCCCCCCCCCCCCCCGGCTTTCAACACTGCCTGAGTTTTAGGAACCTCAACTATCTCTTTTGCTCTCCTCTGCTTCCTGGTACAGGAGAACCTCACATTATGCAAGGGAGGCACTCCGGTGCAACTATTTAACAGAATCCTGTAGGGGATCCTCTGGTCATGAGAGGGTCTGTGTTTGTCCGTTGCCTAAAGTGGCCGTGCCCTCATGTGATAGTGTGTGTGAATGTGCTGGAATATAGTAGTGGGTGTGTGCTGGAGCCATCATGTTGCCCTAAAAGGGAACAGTCTGAAGGGCAGAGGGTGGCTCCATTTTGAGCGCTCTAAATATATAAACATATAAACATATAAACAAACAGTGTGACCCGAAGGATAAATTTGTGCCCTGCATTGAGTAACACCTTGTAAACATTTGAATGGTTGGTTAATTTTAAAGCGAAGTTAGCATACAAGAAACCACTGCGTTAAATGGTTTCTTTTTAAATTTGATCAAGTATTCCCTCTAAAGGCCAAGATGCCCTGATGCACTTGACGGATAATTGAAACGATACACAACGCCTGAGCAACATGACGCGGAAAAGAAGCCAAGGAAGGACGAGTTCTAGCTGCCCGACAGGCTGTGGCTGCTCCGAAAGCCGGAGGGACTCTGGAAATGCGAAAAGAAAGATTCTGCGTGGTGTGGCTGAGAAGGGAAGCCCTCTGTGGGTTGATATGGGGTTGGAAGGATTCGTGTTTTCCTGGGCCGGCTGTTGACAGTCTTTTTTTAACTCCCCGGTTATATAAGCGGCCATTTTCCAAAGAAAAGTGGATTGAGGCTTGTTTCCTCCTGGGGCTCAGGTCACAGCCCTCTCTGGGGGAGATCTCAGACCACACTCTTCCCCTCCCCGCCAAAAAAAGGACTGCGTGGGGCATATGGTAACGGTTTCTAGCAAAGTAAATGCAAAGAAACGGCGGGTTCAAAGACATCTGTAAAGCACCCTGGAGATAAACAGCGACAGCGGAGAGGCGTGTGTGCGTGCGAGTGGGGGGGCAGGCAGGCTGGCAAGGGGGGCGGCGGGCCAGAGGGCCAGAGGGCCAGGGAGTTGCCTACTGCTCGTCTAATAGAGCACAAGGTTAGAAGTGAGCAGACTTGGCATTCTCACCGGGGCTCTTCCGCTGACTTGCAAGTCACTCCTGTGCTCTGAGCCCCAGCAGCTTCCTTTACATAATGAGGGGTTCTGGAGAGATGATGTCTAAGATTACTGCCGGCTTCTATCTACGATTGTCTGATTTTAGGGAGAGTTGGGAATTTCTGCTTTAGAAACGGAGCAGCTGGGCTCCTAAGACGCTCCCGCCCCAGGGGACGGAGACAGCTGGGTGGGCAGGGTCTTTCGCTTCCTCTTCCCCTTCCTCTCTCTCCTGGCGAAAATTTCCTGCCATCGGACCAAAACCTCTACTCCCAGACTCCAAAAGGTCTGTTTGTTTAAATTCTAGCCTCCTCCCCCCGCAATTTTAGAAGGCCCCTATTCTTTTGGCATCTTCCCCTTCCCTTGTCTTTTGTTCCCCAGGAAGAGGGGTCTCCTCCTTCAATGCAGCAATGTAGGGCACAATGGGGTGCCAGGAGTCACTGCTCGAGCCTGAAATTATAGGCTTCCTTAAACCTCGCCGTTCCTGCCCGTGCTGAGGAGAAGCAGCCATAAGCCAAGATCTACGCAACCCCCAACCCACCCCCCTAAAAAGGGTCGGCGAAATACTCTGCTTCCCCAGGACTCACAAGTCTGTAGCGATAACCGTAAGGAGAGGCCGGAGCCCTTCTGGACCGGAGCTGCCTTCTCATGGCTGGTCCGTGGGCGAAGCCGAGGCAGAGGCAGGCAAGGAGGTGAGAGAGCTGCAACTTCTGCTGGTACAGGAGACACTGGTTGCTGGGGACACTTGGCGCCTAGGAAAAGTGAACCCTCCTGGCATGAGCCCTTCCCCAAAATAATCTAACATGCCCCTCTCTCATTGGTTGGCCCATTCCCTGAATCAAAGGAAAGCCCTTATGGAAAAGCAAGCTCATCATCACAGGGAGGGGGAGATATTCTGGGTCACGAGGATGAGCGACTCACCACCCCCCTCACCTCACGTCTCCACCCGCCCTCTGCCCTTCTCTAGCTCCCGAGGTACTATGGGCCCAATGGAAATCTTAAGTCGTGTTCTTCTCAATTGAGAGCCGAGTATCAGTGTGTGCAGGAGGTGGGGCCTGGGTGGGAGTTGGGGGTGAGGGGACATGGCCAAGAATAACTTTCTTTTTTCATAAGACTGATCTCATGCAAAAGGATCTAGGGTGTCAGGAAAGATCCCCTTTGCTCTCCCCACCCCCCCCAACACACACCAAGCCACCTACAATATTCCTTATTTGTGTCAACCCATGAGCCCCTTGAAATGTGGATTATGCATTCTGATTTTAGAGCCAGGCTCCTGCTCTACCCCTCCTCTCCGCAAAGAGGGTCTTGCACATAAAGCAGCCTTTTTCTAGCCCATATGTCAGAATGGCCCCATCAGTCACGGCCCCTCACACACACACACCCCTTGGAATCCTGGTCACATTTCTCTAGTGGTTGAGATCTATATTTATCCCTTAGCATCAGGGCAGGGAACAGGCCAGAACTTTGCAGTGTCAGTTTCCCAGACATATATAACTCCTGAAGCCAATGTGGGATCCAACAAAAGAAAAATTAGTAGAAAGAACCAAAACATTGTATAGCATTTTTGGTCTGTTTGGTCCACCCGCCCAGAGCCTGAGTGGCTAACAGGCTTGGGTGGAATTTGTGATCATTTTTTCATAAATCACCACCCCCCAGCCCGTTATACCCAGGTGGCTGAGAACGTTGCAGATAACGAGATTCTGGGTATATACATAACCAAGAAAACCAACACAATAGCTTAGATAGAATGACTTATTCATAATTCCAAGCCTAGGGTATTCTGATGAAGACAGCTTCAATAGTGGTTAATTTAAAATAAAGACTCCATTTACTAGAACGTTACTAATTAGGACTCTTCCTTAACAGAGTCTCTCCCCCCCCATACCCTTATTTGATGAGAAAGAGGCCACTGACAAAAAAAAAGAGAAACTCATTCTTCTTTTTGGACTTTGATGAAAGCAAAATACATTCCAGGGGTTAACCTGATCTCAGTAGATACTGAGCTCTCTCACGCTCTCTCCAATCAAGCCTTTGGGGTGACTCCAAATGTTAAATATGAGAATCTCGAAGCCCTTTGCAAGCCTCAAAAACCAGAGGATAGGTTAACTGGTCTTGTCTTCCTAAAGCAGAAAAGAGCACAGTCATGTAAACAAGATTTCAAAAATCAAGAGTGAGGGGGGGCAGGATTATTCACAATAGGCAGGGTATGGAAGCAACCTAACTGTCTGTCAGTGCATGAATGGATAAGGAAAGTGTCTCACACACACACACACACACACACACACACACAGGAATATCGTTTAGCCACGAGAAAGAAGGAAATCCTGCCATTAGCGACAACATGGATGGACCTTGAGGGCATTATGCCAAGTGAAATAATTCAAACAGCAAATGCAAAAACTCTGTGCTCTCACTTATATGCAGACTCTAAAACAGCCAAACTCATAGAAATAGAGTAGAATGGTGGTTAGCAGGAGCTGGGGGTGGGGGAATTGGGGAGATGTTGGTCAAAGGGTACAAACTTCCAGTTATAAGGTGAATAAGTTCTAGGGATCTAATGTACAGCATGGTGACTATAGTTAATAATACTGTATTATTACTTGAGAGTCGATTTTAAGTGTCTTCACCCTAAAAAAGAAATGGCACTTAAGTGACGTGATGAAGGTTTTGTTAGCTAACACTATGGTGATCATCATTTTGCAATATATGAGTGAGTCAAACCTCCTTGTATACCCAAAGTTATACAATGTTATGTGTCAATACATCTCAGTAAAGCTGGGGGAAAAACCCAGGACGGGAAAGACAAGAGGAGATTTGGAGCGATGTGACCTCAGGTAACAAAATATTCCATTCTCCACAATCTCCCACGCCTTAGCCTTCTGGGTAACTTGGGGTTTGCTATACGCTTAATATATTTGCAATGTATTTTGACTATAGCTCAGGCTGCCTTCTGGAATGCCAGCTGTTGGGTGGGGTAAAATAACAAAATCCCATAGGACCTCAAAGACAGAAATCTGTATGAGTTCACACTCAAAAGACTCTAGCTACAGGAGAAACCATTCCTGCCAATTTTTGGGGGGGCGGGGGGAAGCAATCTGCCGAGCAGCGCAGCAGGCTGGAGCCAGAAGTGGCCAGTGGAGCTGCAAATGAGCCGTGGCTATGGAGGCAGGAGAGGCAAGGAGAGGCTTTGACAGCAGACTGAACGGCTAATGACTCCAGTCTCTCAAACTGTATATGCCCAGTCCTTGGGTGCAGGTGTTAGCAGCTCCTTCCAGAAGCCTCCTCTCCTGGTTGCCTGCTCTGGTCAAACCACGTGGTTGCTGGGTTGCTGATGGGGAACAGAAACCTATGAACTGGGTCCTCCTGCTCCCAGAGGAAGAAAGAGTTGATAGCATTCTTCGGAGAATCTTCACCTCCACCATGAGATGGGCTAGTTTTTGACATCTGTTCTTGTGGGTCATTTCCACAGTTGTGTGTGTGTGTTGAGTGCGGGGAGAAGGGAGTGTGTCCCAGAGCAGTCGTGTGGTTTCCTTATCTAGGGATTCGCTAAATCTTCAGGGAGTCTCTGGGAGGTCACCGGCAGTGGGGCTGAATAGTTCTTTGCCATTGGAGTCAGCGGGGGCAGTGCTGGGCCCTCTCTAGAACCCCAGACCCGTCCAAGTTAGTGACCTGTGGACTCTGAAGTCATAGGTGCCGAAGCTCCAGGCCAGCTGAGGGCCTGAGGCTGCCCGTGAATACTGCCCGGCATAGGGTGTCATCTTCAAAGTGCATGGAGGAGGGGGAACTTATTTGGAGCTGCAGAGATCAGGGAAGGCTTCCCGGAATAGGCGGGGCTTGGGCTGGACCTTGAAGGGCAGTCCTTCAGGCTGGAGCAGCTACTGCCCGACTTTGCTGATGCCAGTATGGTTCCCTGTGCCCGAAGTTCCCCCCTCCCGAACAGTTCGCCTCTGAGTACTGGCCAGCAGGCGTAGCCAGCAGGCTCACTGGCTAAGGCCAGAGGGTTTCCTTGACCTGAATGGTCCAGATAATGGCCCCAGATCCCTACTTCGCTGGGTTCCAGGAAGAACCCTTAGCGTATCACATTCCTGAGCAGAGTTTCCATCTGTCGAGTACAGTTGTACAGTGAGAGATGCTTTCATTTCGAGGGACTGAGGGCCATGAGTTTGTGACTGTATAAGCCTAGACCCCTAGGGGGAAAAAATGAAGGCTTGGGAAATTGTGAGGTCCTTGTGGAGATCCAAGCCTATTTCCAGTGGCTTTTTAGTGGCACTAATGAGCATAATGCAGGCAAGAGACGTTGGTTCAAACAAACAACTAATTGGAATTAAGAGAAGAAGTGTGCAGAAGCCTCTAATGAATGGATATGCTAATTGGTCTTCTCGGCTAGCCCCTTGGGCTTTGGCTGTGACATAGACTAGCCTATTAGATGCCTGCTCTGTAATCGCTGCTGAGCCTGCCCTTTATCGCCATGGTAACATTGATGTCTAGAGTCTAGCTGAGCCCCGGATCTCTTAATTTACTACTCAGGCAGCTACAATTCTTTGGGTTTTATTATTCTTCATGCCCCGGGTGCCAGAGTGGCAGTGAATCATGCTTATTCATCCTCTGCACCGCCCACGGTGTCTTTGAATAAGTCAGGGTGTCTCTTACTGTGTGTGATGAGCAGATTATTAAGTTAGAGCCTATTTCTGCCTTAGCTAGATTGGTGCCTCTCAGAAACCCAGTGCACCTCGCTAACTGCCTGCTTACCTGCTGCATCAGATGGCTTTTGGCAAGCGGAGTCACGGCCCTGCAATGGCCCCGCAGACGCCCGCTTCTGAGGAGCCTGGCGCTCGCTTGGTGGGCAGGGAGGAGGGGAGCGGTGTAGGTGGGGCAGCCCCTCCCCCCTCCCCGGGGGGAACGAAGCTCAGGGGCACAATCCATCAGAGGAGCCGTTGGAGGGAGAGTAGAGCCATCGCAGCCAGGGTTCTGGCTCAGAACTGCAGTGCTGGAAGCTGCAGTCCCTCTAGGGTTGGGGGTGGGGCCTGGGTGCCCAAGGAGATCCCTTGTTCGAGGAGGGAAGTAGGCCCCCATGGCTAGCAGGTACCAGGAGTGTGGATTTCCCCTTGTTGTAGAAAAGACCTTTGTTGAAAAGAAGCTGGTCACGGAGGCCAGCTGCCTCTGAAAGCTAGTGAGCAACGTGTCCCTGGAGCTGCCCGGCCTTTGGTCTCTCGGCCAGGGGGTGATAAGTAGGATGGAGGGCTTTGCCGGATGACCTCTTAGGAGTCCTCCAACTTTGAAATCTTGTGTGTCTATATCTGATGCTGTTTAATTTATCAGGACGTACTAAACTTGGATGATCCTTTTATGTGCATGTGCTGGTTTCGATGGCACACATGCTAAAATTGGGGTGACACTCTATATGTGGTTGCGTCTATCTCCAGCCGGAGCTGAGACTTCGCAACAGGTGCACGGGTGTTTTTCTGACACCTCTGTCGCTAGAAAATGGGCAACCTGAAACTAAAGATTAAACTGGGCCGTAAGCCCCCAAATTACCAGTGGCTTGCTAGCAGGAGCCGGTCTTGATTTTTGTGGGTTGGTTTGTCGTGCTGTTTTCATTTCACTGCAGCATTTGACCGGGCGTTCTCACGGAAGAATTGAGAGATTAGGGAAAAGCGTGCGCTACGCAAATGTAGAGACCCTCCACAAGGCTCGTTTTCTGTTTATGCGGAATGGAGGGTGGAGGATGGGGGCGAGAGGTTTTCTGGAGCTAACTGGAATCTAAGAGGTTGCATTTTTCCCCGTGACAGGCTGGACAGAGCGCCAGAAGCCTAAAGGCAGTCAATCAGGAGGGGCTGTTAGGCAACATTGGTCTTTTCCACCAAAGCCTGCAAACCCGTTTATTATCAAGCAGTAGCATTTCCCCCACACAAAGGACAGTGATATTAATCCAACCCGAACCCACTCTGGATTCAGCAAGCACCAGTCAGAAATCACAGTGGCTCTCAGCTGCCTCTTAAATCAAAATCAAATTCATAAGCAAGAGCTTACAGTCTCTCCATCAGCAGCCCCGCTCAGCTACTCACTTGCCGTAAGACAGCAGGAATGCCAATTGATTTCTGTGTCGCACCGTCTCCCCACCTTGAAAGAGAATAAGTCCAGGACCCCTGCTTCCTTACTCTCAGGAATGCTGAGGGCTAAGGCTTCAGAAGGAAATGGTGAGAGAATTCTGAAGTCAGGTGGAATGAGCGCTCCGTAGGGAGTACAATATAGCGCTTAATAGCATGGGCTCTACAGTTGAAACTGGATTCGAATCCAGTTCCTACCCTGAATAGCTTGGGGAGGTTACTTCACCTCTCTGAACCTCAGTGTTCCCACATGTGCACTCATTGGATTAATGTAAGGATCCTTTTTAAGGGCTCTTCTTCGCAAGGCCAATGACCTTACTGGTAAAGGGAGTGAGCTCCCTCATGTTGGAGGCAATGTCCCATCTGGCTTACTAGTGTCTCTTGTGCTAGGGATCTGGGGCCAGGCAAGACAGAGGGGGCATTTGGAGGTGGAGTGGGAGGTGAACAATGAAGACAGACACGCTCAGCCCAGGGTGAGTCTGTATTTCGGAGATGGACGAGGCCTTTTCGGACCTTCTGTCACATCACAACATGCAAAGCAGCGGTTCAAACTTCAGGGCACTCAAAAATCACCGTAAAAGCTTGTTAAATGTGCACATTCCTAATTAACCCACAGATCTCTTATTAATTTTAAAGAAAAATTGTACCTTTACAATGAAGAGTTCTAGAAGACACCCCTTATGTAAGTGATCAAATTTAACATCACATGGAACTCCCCATGTGAAGGAATGGGAAGTAAGCAAAATCACTCCTATAGTCTTCTTGCCAAAGGCATTGGATATGAATCTAATCATGAAGAAAGAATCAGACAAATCCAGATTACAAATAAGACAACTGACCTGGACTCTTTGAAAATACCAGTATCTTTAGGAAAAATAGCCAAAGGTACTGTTCTAGAATCTTGATTAAAGGAGACCAAAAAAAGACAATTAAGTGAAATCCATGATTCTTTAAGATTTTTTTTTTATTTGAGAGAGAGAGCACAGGTAGGGGTAGGGATAGAGGCAGAGGGAGAGGGAGAAGCAGACTCCCCGCTGAGTAGGGAGCCCGAGGTGGGGCTCGGGGCTCGATCCCAGGACCCTGAAATCATGACCTGAGCCGAAGGCAGATGCTTAATCAACTGAGCCACCCAGGCGCCCCAAAATCCATGATTCTCGATTGAATCCTGCATCAACACAAACATCTAGGATGTTTTGGAGATCATTTGAGTAATTTCTATATGGATTTGATATTGGATAATATTATTCTATCAACATAACACTTCTTGGATGTGATAATGGTATTATGACTATGTAAGAGAATGAGAGAATGCTCTATTCTTAGGAGATACATGCTCAAGTGACAGTTAGGTATAAAGTGGCTTGATGCCTGCAATTTAATTTCAAATGTGTCGCCAAATACATCCATATGTGTATTACATATGTGTATATGGAGAGAGAATATATGTGCAAATCTAAAACGTTAACAACTTCTAGGTGAAGGCTATACTAGGATTCATCACAGTTTACTTTCAAATTATTCCAAATGAAAAGTTGGGGGTAAAATGTAAATCCCTTCCTATAGCTCCATCCCAGATGTGTCTTCATCCCCAACATCTCCCTGTACCCTAATTCTTATATGCCCACTATGCCCTATTCCATAGCAATGGGAGATAGTAGCAGTTAAGGGGTCATGAAGTCAGGGAGAGCTTCATGAAGCCAGCTATATCCGAACTTGGCCTCCAGGGATGGGACAGGATTTTGCGAAGCCAAGATAGCAGGGAAAGAACTTTCCAGAAAGAGGCCGCAGCTCAAATGAAGCTCGAAGAACATAGAGCAGAGGTCCTCAACTTTAGTGTGCACAGAGTTATGTGAGGAGCTTGTGCAGATTCCCGGATCCCAGCTCCAAAATTCTGATTCTGTAGGTCTGAAGGAGGCCAGAAATTTGAAGGTTTGAGAAGTACTAAGATGAATCTAATGCAGGGGTTTGAGGACCGGGACTTGGGAAACGCTGACATGAGCAGTTGCCTATTTCACCTACACAGGGAACTGGCCCCGTCTCTCTCCTGGTCAGCTGAATCTGTCCCAGGTGCCTCGTCACCAAGGCTGATGCAAACCTTCAGAGGAAAGCCGTGTGTACTAGACCTGTCAGTCGTGGCACCTGCGACGTCCAATCCTGTGCTCGCTGCCTCCTGCTCAGGAAGGCAGATCCAGCCAGTTGTGGCACAGAGGTGACCGTCACTGTGCCAGCAATGGGTCCCACAGTTTGGAGACAGATATGGCAGCCAGGGACAAAGGGCCCTGCCCAATAGGATTGATAGTAACAAGCTAAGGCGATCAGACCAGCACCCGGTGGAACTGTTGCTATACACTATGGAGAGAATTTTCCAGTCGGTGGCGAGAGGAGAATAGCGCAGACTTCAGTGTTAAGCAGGGACAGTATACAAGACGCTGATGAGTGGAGCTACTTTGGAATCTCGCTGTTCCCCAGGCCATGTGTAGCCATGCTTACCACCATCTTCCTTCCCTTGAGGTATCCTGAGTGGATTGTTGCTATCTATGATAAACGGGTGAAACGAATGCACGTTCTAGGAGGTTCCCAGTTCTTAGAGAATGCCTCAGACCCACGCTGAAAACAGAAAGTGTCTTTAGGTTGTATTGCTGCTCACCTGAGGAGCAAGTGGGACGGAAATAAGCTAATTGGTTCCTTGTCTCTTGTCTCTTCAAGCAAACACACGCGCGTCAAGAAAGAAACCAGAAGCCCACTTTCTTGAGACTCTTTCTTTAAAAAAAAAAAGATTTTATTTAATTATTTGACAGAGAGAGCGAAAGAGCACAAGCAGGGGGAGCAGCAGAGGGAGAGGGAGAAGCGGACTCCCCGCTGAGCAGGGAGCCCGAAGTGGGGCTCGATCCCAGGACCCGGGGATCATGACCTGAGCTGAAGGCAGACACTTAATTACTTAACCAGGTGAGCCACCCAGGCACCCCTCTTGAGACCCTTTCTCTCTTATGGATGCCTGGGTCCCAAAGTCCTCCCTTTCCTACCCCTAGTCCTCCTTGCTTGTTTCAGGATGGTTCCAACCCCAACTTGTGCAGGCCTCTAATGAACTGGTTGCTTCCCGCCACCTCTGGCTCCAACGCAAGTGGAGCTCAGCTTGGTAAATCTATGCCCAGAAGTCAAGAAGTGAAACAATCGTCCTCTGTTCAGGCGACAGCAACAGCTGTTGGAGGGGCCGGGAGGGGGCGGATAGCTGAAGGCTGTGGGTTTCTACCGCAACTCTGCCAGTTGGCCATTCGGCCAGGGGGACCAGCCATCTGGCTGGACTCCAGGAGAGAAAGACTAACCATCACAGGCCTGAAGACACCTACACATTGTAGATTTTGGATGCAGAGAGGGAAAGGACAAAGTCATGGTCCAGTCAGACTCTGGGACTGTTGGTCCCCAGCTCTTTGCTATACACCAGTCCTTACACTGCTCTTCCACCCCGCCTTTGTGGAAGGAAGCCCGACATGGCTTGGCATTGACTTTGCCCTGCCTTTGGTCTCCTGAGGTTCTGTCTTCCAGGCAAGATGACCAGAAGCTGTCAAAAGGAAGAACCCTTATCCTAATGTTCCTGCCCTTCTTCCTCCTGACCCTGGGGCGCTATCCTGTGAACTCACCACGTTTCCAGGCTGGGGAGATGAATTCTAGCCCCAGACCTGTTAGAAATGCACAGTATGGGCACCTGGGTGGCTCAGCTGGTTAAGCTACTGCCTTTGGCTCAGGTCATGATCTTGGAGTCCCAGGATCGAGTCCTGAGTCAGGCTCCCTTCTCAGTGGGGAGTCTGCTTCTCCCTCTGACCCTCCCCCCTCTTGTGCTCTCTCTCTCTCTTAAATAAATAAATAAAATTTCTAAAAAAAAAAAAAAAGAAATGCACAGTATGCTGCTGGAATGGTCACTGAAGACCTCAGCTTTCTCGAAGGGCTATTATGAGGATAGCCTATTACCACTTGAGTGGAAGTTCTAGACAGATCATCAGGCCTTCTGGAAGAGCAGTCCTCTGGGGAGGTGGTAAGTGGGAACAGCCTCACTCCTCTGCAACCTCCTGGTTCCCCTCTTTGCCACCTTGAGCTGGCAGCTGCCGCTCCAGTTTTGCTGAACAGAGAGAGTGATGGTCTAACATCCCAGCAGCGCTGAAGATAAAAAGTGTTTGTAAATAATGAGAACAAAAGAGCCATATAAACAAAAGGGATTCTGGAGACTCCTGAGATGAGAAATCTGTACTGATACCACTTGATACAATATCTGGGGGGAGGTTAGAAATATAGAGACTGTGATGCTGGGATCTCACCATTGTACACCTCCCGAACGTACCCAGATGCCCTCGATCTGAGTTGGCCAGTATCAAGCCAGCTTGTAGTATCTAAGGTGCTCCAGGTGTCATGCCCTCTGGGAATCCCTGGCCATTGGTATGAATCGGCCTGGCTCCTGGGTCAGAGACAAGGGGCTTAATTTCTCACAGCCAGCATAGTAGCCAGAGTGTAAAGATTTTCTCGTGTCGCTTCCTCTTGTACCCAGATTTCCCAGGAGCTCCTCGGAAGGGGCCAGGCGACCCCCATACCTGGTGTGGGTTGTGCGGCAGGAGAGTGACACTAAGCTTCGTGAAGCCGAATCTTTTAGGGCAGGCAGTGAGTGTGCCCTTCCTTCGCTCCAGAGGGAGATACCGTATCTTCCAAAGCTGTTCACTCTACAAATACCGTCGAAAAAAATACTCCGGAACACCGTCGGCTCCGAAGATAAGCAGAAACGCTAGAGATCCACGGGGAACCATCTCACACTGGTGATCGTGAGCTAGTTCTAACTCTCCGCGGCTCCTTTGTTCTCCTCTGTAAAATGTAGAGCATCATAATGCCTCCTCCTTGCGGTGGGGGAGGGTAAATGACTTCATACATGTTAAAGCACCGGACACCCAGAAGATGCCCCGCAGATGTTAGTTTCCCTTTGCCACCGAGACTATTAGAAGGCCCTGCTGTCTCACACTTCCTGTCCCATTCTGCAGCCGTCCCGCGGCAGCCAGTGAAGACCTCCATTTCTTTCTTACCACATTTTCTCACTCATCTGCTCGTCTCCATCCACAGCCAGTCAGGACTTAAGCCCCACTTAATTAATTAATTAATTAATTGACACATATTTACAGGACACTGACCGTGTGTCAGATACTGTGCTAGGGGCCAGGGACACAGCAGAGAATGAAAAAGACGCGGTCACCGCCCTCAGACAGTTTGCCCTTTAGTTGGGGAGATGGACATTAAACAAACAAATAAAAAATTATTGGTCACCAGGAGAACATAATATATGGATATATCCTTCTTTTGCTCTGCACTGCCTCACTGAGAGACACTGTCCACATAGGATCCTATCTCTTAACCACTTTTCCTTGATGGAGTCACACTTCACTTCTGGGCCCTAACTAGGTGAAAGGTCAGTCTAAACTTGCAGACCAGCTAGGATGGAGAACACTGTCCAAGGAGTGGAGTCCTATTACTTTCCAAGACAGGCAGAGACACTGGTGATAGAAAGGAAGGAGGGTCAGGGAAATGAGGCTTCTAGAATCTGCTGAGGACTTGAAAGAACAGATCCCAGTTGACATTAGTAGAGCCATCTTTAAGATAAAACACAGCTGCCAAAGGAGCATTTGTTAGCTAATCTGTTAGCCTTCACTATTCAGGAACCTACAGGGTGCCCTCATTTTTCATCATCAATTAGCCACAAAACTGCCCTCCCTCTCCTTCGAAGGTCAGCCTCACCTCCGGCAGGTAAAGAAACAATCACGCATTCCAAACCAGTGAGATATCGCACTGGTTTGCTACCACCCTTCCTCATCCTGGCTGAATATTTTTTCTTTCCAATAGGATTGTAAGAGCCCTGAAGGCAGAGGCCGTGCCTGACACTTACAGCTCACTTCTACTCCTTCCCTTCCCAGCAGAGCCGGCATCTGTTCGGGGACATAAACGCGCTGTTCTCGAAATAAATAAATAAATAAATAAATAAATAAATAGCTAAAAAAAGGAATGACCCCATGGAATGGCACGGCGTCTACCCGCAGATTCGTGGTTATTTTATTTATAAAAATTCTCAGACTTCTCTGGTCAGTCGCTGTTAGGGTATCAACAAAAATATTTTTCCCCAAGTATTTTGTGAGCCCAAATTGGTCTCCCTAGTTTCACAGATAGAAAGTCAGGTGTTAATTTGAACCAATCCCCTGCTAGTGCAGTACTGCTAGGAATAGAAGCAAGGAAACATTATCCCTAACTCTCATTTTAATCATTAGCTTGGCGTCTTTCTTCATTTAATCCCCCTGATCATGAGTCAGAAACCTTTCCGAGTGGTATGCCAAGTCTTCTGTCACTGTTCCTCCCTAGGGCAGGGGGCAAATGGCAATTAACTTCAGGGGAAGGCAGGAGGGAGGAGGTCATCACCTCTCAGCCATTGCAACATGGCGGCCCAGGGAACAGAGCAACTCTTTGGGGAGAATGAGATCGGAGGGAACTTTCAAACGTGGCAGCCAGGACACCCTCCCAAGAAGGGTCAATAACTCCTAACTTGATTCAAGAGAGGAAGGATGGTGTGATGGGAAAAGCGTAGAATTTGGACTTTGACAGTCCAGTGTACTTAAGCAAGTCTAAAATTAACATATTGACATGCCTTCTGAAAACTGTGAGAAACTTAGAGCACAGGAACTGTAATCACTTCTTTCTAGATACTTCTTCATTTTTAAAAGTTGTGAAATATACTTACAGATTTTTAAATAGACTTTATTGTTTAAGTCATTTTTAGGTTCCCAGCAACATTGAATGGAAAATAACAGAGAGAGTTCCCATATATCCCCTCCCCACTCCCCCACTGTCAACATCCCACCCCACAGTGGTCCATTTGTTATAGTCAGTGAACCTACACTGACACATCATCATCACCCGAAGTCCGTAGTTTACATTAGGGTTCACTTAAGGTGTCAGACATTTTGTGCATTTTGACAAATGTATGATGGTATGCATCCACTATTAGAATATTGTGCAGAGGGGCGCCTGAGTGGCTCAGTCGTTGGGCGTCTGCCTTCGGCTCAGGGCGTGATTCCGAAGTTCTGGGATCGAGCCCCACATCCGGCTCTTCTGCTGGGAGCCTGCTTCTTCCTCTCCCACTCCCCCTGCTTGTGTTCCTCTCTCATTGGCTGTCTCTCTCTCTGTCAAATAAATAAAATAAAATCTTTAAAAAAAAAAAAGAATATTGTGCAGAATGTTTCAGTGCCCTAAAAAATCCTCTGTGCTCCATGTATTTATCTCCCCTCCCTAACCCTTGGCAACCAGTGACCTTTTCACTGTTTCCATAGTTTTTCATTTTCTAGAATGTTATATAGTTGGAATCATACAATATATAATCTTTTCAGATTGGCTTCTTTCTCTCAATATATTCATTTAAGTTTTCTCCATGTCTTTTCATGGCTCAAGAGCTCATTTCTTTTTAGTACTGATTACAAACAAATTTGACGCATCGAACATTATTGTGCGGCCTAATGAAAAATTTTAGAAAGCTAACATCATAGGGAAACCACCACCCAGGTCAAGAAATAGAAGACTGACAGCCCTCAAGAAATAACCTTCTCCCCATGTGGGGAACTTCTAAAAGACAACTAGTCTGGACTCTTCAAAATATCAATAACATGAAAAGAAAGATTGGAAGGTTTGTTTTAAATTAAGGAAATCTAAAGAGACAAAGCAACAGAATGCAATATGTGAATTGTGTTTGGTTATTTTCCTTACCCCCCCACACAAAAAAAGATGAATAAAAGACATTCTTAGAGAAATTTGAATGTGGAATGTTTATTAGATGATACTATAGAATTATGTTAACTTATTTAAGAATGATAATAGTATTGTCATTATATAGGAAAATGCCCTTATTTGGGGAAGACGCATGCTGAGGTATTTAGGGATAAAGTTTCCTGATGTCTGCAACTTATTTTGAGATGGCTCAACAACAACAAGAAATACATATATAAAGGAGTTCCACTTCCAGCATGACAGTGTGAGGAGCTCTGTAGACCAGCCCTCTGATGAGACTGGTGAAAATTATGGAAAAATACATACAATCCTGAAAAGTCTCTAGAAATTATCCTAAGGACATACAGCAAGTTAAGAAACATCTATTCAAGAAAGTCTACTAAAATTTGGTGAGAACATGGAGTGTCTACAGTATTTAAACGAAGACCCATTCCCTCCCTCCTGCCTCCTTAGCTCTGAGAGGAGGAAACTCCACTCCAGATTGGTGCAGCCAAGAACCTAGGGTTCCACCTTCTCCCAGCTCCCTTCTGGAGGGCTGTTTTCTCAGGAGGGGCAGGAGGTGAGTATTTCTCATCTGGCCCTTAGCTACCTTTTGCCAAGTCTAAGATCCAGTGACTGTGAAAAGGTGCAGGCTTCCTTCTTCCACCTAGCCCCCAGTCAAGAATGGAAGCCTCTGCCTTGGGCATGGCACCGCTGAGGATATGGGGAGCCCAGTCACCCTTGCCCTGCCTTGTAAGGTGATGGTTCTGTGCTGGGAGAAGCAGGCCTAGAAAACTTGAAGCTACTCCTCCCCGTTCCACTGAGCACTAAGCTTCTAGAGTGGGTGTACCACTCAGATAGAAGTGCACCATTAGCTCCACCCTCAGCTCCAGAACCATGGCTCAGGGGTTTTTCTTGGGGGGGGGAGGGAGAAGCAGGCCATAAACAGAGGGCTCTGAATGTCTCCCCAGAGGAATGGACTTCATTTGCAACAGAGTGTAGAGAAGTTCTAGTTTAAAGGAGCTCTCGAAAACAGTGGAGGTTGTGGCGAAAGGCAATTGGCAGGAGACTGGTAAATTCGTTGGAGATATATAAGCCTATATAACTGTAGGCACACTAGTTTGCTGGAGAGAACCTAGGAAAGAGACAGCTGGGAGGAGTCCTTCTGGGGTCAGAACAAAGGTCAAAACACTTCCCTTGGGAATTATCCTTTCTGAGTTTGATTGGATCAGTCTGTAGAGAAGTTTACCGCCCTGGGCATTGTTGACAACAGTACAGCAGTCCACTGACAATGAGTAGAGCTTAACAGCAAGCTGTGGTTAGTAAAAGAGATAAGGAGAACTCTGAAAATCACTGCCACCCCAGGGTGACTGTTGGAATACCCGGAGCTGTACCCCCTTGAGGAGCAACATCAGAGCCTTCACACTGTGGTAGTGGTGGGTGGGGGACAGACTTCACTTAACTAAGCCAGATGGTCACTAAACAAACAAATAAAAGAAACAAACTAATTCAAATAACAAGCCCTAGACAGGAAACCAGTACCCAGAGTAGCTATCATATACTATCTAAAATATCCAGTTTGCACCACAAAAATTATGAGACATCCAAAGTAATTGGGAAGTATGACAAACACATGGGGTGGGGGGGAAGCAGGCAACAGAAACTCTCATGACACTGTTGTGGACTGAATGTTTGTGTCCTCCCCCAAATTCATCTGTTGAAGCCCTAACTTCCAATGTGATGGTATTTGGAGGTGTGGCCTTCGGAAGGTAATTAGTTTTAGAAGAGGTCATGTGTGGGGCCACCATCATGGGACTAGTGCTCATATAAGTGTTCTCCACTTAGCCCTGCTGCTGCCACCAAGCCATGTGAGGACACAGCAAAAAGGTGGCCATCTGTAGGCCAGGAAGAGGGTTCTCACCAGAACCTGACCAGCTGGCACCCCAAACTCACACTTCTAGCCTCCGGAACCATGAGAAATAAATTCCTACAGTTTAAACCACCCATCTATGGTACTTTGTTAGCCTTAGCCTGAGCTAAGACAGATAGTGACCAGATGAGGATTTGGTAAAGATTGCAAGGTAACCATTGTAAACATGTTCAAAGAACTAAAGGAAATCATGATTAAAGAAGAAAAGTAAGGAATGACAACACCACATCAAATTAAGGACATCAGTAAAGAAGTAGAAATTATAAGAATGAAATAGGGGCACCTGGATGGTTCAGTCAGTGAAGCATGTGATTCTCAATCTCAAGGTTGTGAGTTTGAGCTCCACCTTGAGCATAGAGATTGCTTTTTTATAAAAAGATTTTATTTATTTATCTGATGTGGGGGAGCAGCAGAGGCAGAGGGAGAAGCAGGACCTCCACTGAGCAGGGAGCCTGATGTGGGGCTCGATCCCAGGACCCTGGAATCATGACTGGGGCCGAAGACAGATGCTTAACCAACTGAACCACTCAGGCATCCCTAAAAATAAAATCTTTTTTTTAAAAGAGTGAAATATAAATTCTGAAGTTGAAAAGTATAATAACTGAAAAGAATTTCACTAAAGGGACTCAACAGTGGATTTGAACTGGCAGAAGAAAGAATTAGTGAACTTAAAGATAGACCAATAGTTTATCCAATCCAAAGAACAGAGGAAACACAATGATGAAAAATGCAAAGATCTTCAGAGAAATCTGGTATATCATTAAGTACACCAGCATACATGCAGTGGGGGTAGTAGAAGCAGAAGAGAGGAAGGAGCAGAAAAATTATTTGAAGAAATAATGGCGGAAAACATCACAAATTTATTGACAAACATTTATTTATGCTTCCATGCAGCTCAATAAACTCTAAGGAAACACAAAAGGAGGCCAGAGCAGGAAATGAAATATAAAACAAGGAATATATAAGGAACTCTTACAAGTCAATAATACAAAGACAAATAACCTAATCAAAAATTAGGCAAAGGATTTGAATAAATATTTCTCCAAAGAAGAAATGCAAATAGCCAATAAGCACAGTAAATAAGACGCTTGACATCGTGAGTGATCAAAGAAGTACAAATCAAAACCAAAATGAGATGCCACTCACATACATGAAGATGACTATAATAGAGTCAGATAATAATTTTTGTCACAGAGTTGGTGAAGTTGGAACACACATGCATTGTTGGTGGGAGTGTAAGATGGTGCAGCCATTTTGGAAAACAGGCTGGCAGTTCCTCAAATGGTTCAACATAGTTAGCACATGCCCCAGCCATTCAACTCCCAGGTATATAGCCCAAGAGAAATGAACACACATGTCCACACAAAAACTTGTACATGACTGTTCATAGTGGCAGTGTTCATAATAGATAAAAGGTAGAAACAACCCAGATGTCTATCACTTGATGAATGGAGAAACAAAATGTGATATAGCCATACAATGAAATATTATTAAGTCATAAATAGGAATGCAGTCCTGTTACAGACTGAACTGTGCCCCCGCCCCAAATTTATATGTTGAAGCCCTGACCTCCAATATGACTGTATTTGGACACAGAACCTTTAAGAAAATAATTAAGATTAAATGAGGTCATAAGGGTGGGGAGTCAGTCTGATAGGACTGACATCCTTATAAGAAGAAGAGGAGAGGGCAGCTGGGTGGATCAGTCAGTTAAGCGTTTGCCTTTGGCTCAGATCATAATCCCAGGGGCCTGGGATTGAGTCCGGAGTCATGCTCCCTGCTCAGCGGGGAGCCTACTTCTCCCTCTCCCTCTCCCTCTGCTGCTCCCCCTGCTTGTGCTTTCTCACTCTCTCTGTCAAATAAATAAATAAATAAATAAATAAATAAATAAATAAAATAAATAAAATCATATATATATATATATATATATCCATACATACATGGAGGAAGAGAAAACAAAATGCCAAAATGTTACTGTTATATCTAACTGGAGGGTACATGAGTATTAATTGTATTTTTTTCATTTTTTCCTATATCTGTGAAAATATCCATAATAAAAAATTGGAAAAGGTGGAAAAAGCCCTTCCATGTGTGCCTTCCTGATCACTCCCACCTTTCCTCTTCCCAGAAGTAACCAATATCCTAACTTTTGGGTTAATCGTGTCCTTGCTTTTCGTTATAGTCCTACCACCTATGTATGAGTCCTTAAACAATGCAGTTTAGTTTTTCCTGGTTTTCAACTTTATATACATGGAGTCATACAGTATATAATACAGATGACCCTTAACACCAGGGCTAGGGGTGCCGACCCTCTCTGCAGTCAAAATCCATGTGTAATTTTTTACTCCCCCCAAACTTAACTACTAATAGCCTACTGTTGACTGGAAGCCTTATCAATAACCAAAACAGTCGATTAGCACATATTTTGCATGGTATATGTATGATATACTGTATTCTTATAATAAAGTAAGCTAGAGAAAAGAAAATGTTATTAAGAAAATATTATTAAGAAGTATTATTAAGAAAATCCTAAGGAAGAGAAAATATATTTACAGTTCTGTGCTTTATTTATTGAAAAAATCTGCATATAAGTTGAAACTCATGTTGTTCAGGGGTCAACTGTATTCATTCTTGGCTTGTTTGCGTCATTATTATGTTCATAAGTTTCATTCATGTTGTTGAATGTAACTGTAGTTCATTAATTTTCATTGCTTAATAGCATTCCATTGTATGGATATAATACAATTTTGTATCTGATCGACTGCCTGATGACCAACATTCTGGGTGATTCCAGTGTAAGGGCTATTAAAACAATGCTGCTAAGACTGTACATGTCTTTGGATGAACACATGTACACATTTCTGTTGGGTGTACGCCTAGAAGTGAAATCGCTGGGTCACAAAATGCATTAGCTTCAAATCCACAGGGTAATGGCAAACTTTTTCAAAGTGGTTCAACCAAGCAGCAGTGTGTCAGAATTCCTGTTGCTCCACATCCCTGCCAACCGTTGGTATTACAAGAATTTTTTAAGGGCATCTGGGTGGCTCAGTCGGCTAAGCATTTGCCTTTGGCTTAGGTCATGATCCCAGAGTTCTGGGCTCGAGCCCCTCATCAGACTTCCTGCTCAGCGGGGAGCCTGCTTCTCCCTCTCCCTCCACCCCTCTGCTCCTGCTCTCTCTCCCACTTGCTCACTCTCTCTCAAATAAATACAATCTCTAAAAAAAAAAATTAGCCATTCTAGTGAATGTGTGGTGATATTGTACAATGGTTTTAATTTGCATTTCTCTGATAAAATTGAGGACATTTTTGGTATGTTTATTGGCTATTTGGATCTTCACTTCCGTGGAGTAACTGTCTATGAGTTCTTGTCCATTTTTCTTTTCTTTTTTTTTTTAAAGATTTTATTTATTTATTTGACAGAGAGACAGCCAGCCAGAGAGGGAACACAGCAGGGGAGTGGGAGAGGAAGAAGCAGGCTCCCAGCAGAGGAGCCCGATGTGGGGCTCGATCCCGGAATGCCGGGATCACGCTCTGAGCCGAAGGCAGACGCTTAACGACTGTGCTACCCAGGCGCCCCATTTTTCTTGTTTTCTTATCACTTTCCAACAATTCTGTATATGTCCTAGGTCCTAGAACTTTACTCGCTGCACCAATATTGCAAATATCTTCTGCTACTGTGTGACTCGGTTTTTCATTCTCTTCATGGTGTCTTTTCTATGAACTGCTTCATTTTATTGTGGTCAAAGTCCTCAATTTTTTTCCTTTATGGTTAACAGTTCTGCATACTGTTTAAGAGGTTCGTCCCTACCCCCAAAGTTGTGACCATAATCATGTACATTTTAAAAGCATAATTTGGCCCTTTAAATTTAGATGTATAATCTGCTTGTAACTCATTTGGACGCATTCATTGAAGTAAGGGCCCAATTTCTTTCCGCTTTCCATGTGGGTACCCAATCATCCCAGCACCATTTTTGAAAAGAACCATCTGTGCCGCTTGGCTGTTCTTTGAAGAACTTGCCGCCCAGCTGCCGAGAGTGCAGTCAGCAGTCGGCCTCAAGCTGCCGCACCTCAGAGGTCGGCTGGAGCAGTTAAGCAGAAGCCAGGCTCTTCGCCGGCAGCCGCTGGCCACTGACGGAGTGTGCCAGGTGTCCTCAGGCCCCATCCCCTTGGCCCAGTGAGCAGTTTCTCTAATGGGCTCTCCCGAATGCCCAAACTCTCAGTCCAAGGTTCTCCGTTCTCCTTCTTTACCCTTCACAGATGTCACCCTCTCAGAAGCCTCTTGTACTTGCAACTGCATCCCAGGATCCCCCCACCAGAGGACCTCAACTAACACATGATGACATGTAGCAGCCCATCCGGGAACTCAGGCAGTACGATGGGAGTTTGGAAGACGGCATCGCCCACCACCAGGCTGTCGGTGTGGACCCCATCCCCAGTGATATGTGGGGGGTATGGATTGTCCCATGCACAAGATGGCGGCATCCTTGTTAACACTTGCACAGTTAGTGTCTCGAGGAAATGTTCCATGGAGGGGAACACTGTGGTCAGTGCAATGATTCAGGATTTGGGGAAATGGGTTGGGGCAGAAGAGGGAATCGTACAAAGACAACGAAGTTTGCCAGCTGTTATTTGGCTGCATTGATACCCTTACGGAAGGATAATGAAAAGGTGAGGGCCATTAATGAACAGTTGAAGTCCAACTGCGAAATCCAGAGTGCCTTTTTGGTAGCTTACACCAAAGCTCTCTTATCTTGTGCAGTAAAGGAGCAGAAAAAAATGTGAAGACCAAACTGGGGATGTTAAAGAATAGAGAAACTTCAAAGGTGATTGAATGTTCAGTAGAGGTGGGTCTGTTACGCTAAAATCAGAGCCTGGGTTGGGAAAACTGGAGACACATGTGGGTGAATGACCCTGAACATTCTGGCTCCTATCTTAGCTTGTTTGTGCTACTATAACAAAATACCACAGATTGGGTGACTTATAAAAAACAAAAATTCATTGCTCATAGCTCTGGAGGCTAGAATTTTGATATCAGGCTGCCAGCACGGTCAGGCAGAGGGCCCTCATCTGGGTGGCCAACTTCTAGCTGTGTCCTCACATGGAGGAAAGAGCTAGGGAGCTCTGTGGGGTCTCTTTCATAAGAGCACCAACCCCATCATGACGGCTCCACTCTCATGACCTAATCACCCCCCAAAGGCCCCACCTTCTAATATTATCACATTGGGCATTAGGATTTCAACATATGAATTTGGGAGTGGGGGGACATAAATATTCAGACCATAGCAGCTCTCCAAACAAACATTGCCAGATTTAGCAAATAAAAATTACAAATAAAGGGGCACTTGGGTGGCTCAGTCGGTGAAGTATCTGCCTTGGGCTCAGGTCATGATCCCAGGGTCCTGGGATTGAGGCCCCCATTGGGCTCCCTGCTCAGCAGGGAGCCCGTTTCTCCCTCCCTCTCTACCCCTCCCGCCTGCTTGTGCTCCTTCTCTCTCTCTCAAATAAATAAATAAATAAATAAAATCTTTTTAAAAATTACAAATAAAAAAATATCTGGTGGGACATACTTACACTAAAAATTTATTTATCTGAAATTCTAATTTAACTGGGCATCCCTCTAATTATAGCCCAACCCCAGGCCCTCTGCCTCTGGACCCTTAGAACCTGCACAAGTGTCCCACTCCTTCCCTGACTCAGGGAGTGAGGAAGATTAATACAGCATGGTCTCTAGGGCCAAATAGATGGACAGCCAACAAGTTTGCCCACACACTGGGCAAACTATGATCCTTTGCTGAGTCTCTGGATCTGAGTCAGTTTTTGGGACCCATTGACTGAAGAGGTGGCTAGGTCCCCAGAAAGAAGGACCCTAAATCACCATGACAATTATATACCATAATACTAGCCCCAGTTCTTCTCCAAAGGGACCTATGGCCATTTATGTGGGTGATTGTACACTGGGGAAAGGGGAGACATTCAGAGGACTACTGGACATTAATACTCAGATCTGCTGGGCCTGTAGACCTACCACGTGGTCATCTCCCTGGTCACTGAGTCTTCAGTGAGATTGACGTACTTAGCAGATGGAGTAATCTCTGCATTAGGTGTTTGTCTTGTGGCATAATACAGTAGAATTCCGTACATAATACATTCTACAATAGTAGAAAGGCCAAGTCAAAAGCTCCGAAAATGCAGCCCACACCTGAGATAGTAAATCAAAATCAGCACTCCATCCCCTGCCCCAGGGTGGGGTACGGCATAGATTGTGCCACCCTTAAGGATCTCAGTGATGCAGGGATGGTGTTCCCCATTTGATACACCAGTATAGACCCTGCAGAAACGGAATAGGACTTGAGAGATAACTGGAGATGACTGCAAGCTCAAGAAAGTAGAAGCCATTCACAGCTTCTGTGATAGTCATGGTACCTTCGTTAGAGCAAATTAATTTGGCTTCAGGTGCGTGATAGATGGCCATCGATTTGGCAAATGTGTTCTTCACTATCTCGACCAAGAGAGAGAATCAGAAAGAGCTCACATTCATGAGGAATGTATAACAATATTCATGTATGGTTTTGTCCAGGGGTGTGTTATTTTTCCTGCCTCCTCTCCTGACATAGTTCAAAGAGATCTGGCCTCTCTGGACGTCCGCGGAACATCACATTGATCCATTATGTCAATGATTTCATTGTGCTGATTGAGCAGAATGAGCAAGAGGTGACCAGCACTCTGGAGGCCTTGGTAAGACACGCATGTTCCAGATTGTAGGAGATAAAGCCTATAAAGATTTAATGAAGTTTTTAAGAATCCAGTGGTCAGGAGCATGCAGGGAAATCCCTGCCAAAGCAAAAGACAAACTGTGACGTCTTGTAATCCCTACCACAAAGAAAAAAAAGCACAGCACCAAGAAAGACCATTTGGATTGTAGAGCAAGTCATTCCACACCTGGGAATACCGATCCACTCCGTAAACCCGGGGACATTGAGGTCTAGCACTTCTGAGTAAGTCACAGAGCAGGAACTCTGGGCGGTATAAGCAGCCCAGCCGCTTAACTCATATGATCCAGCAGCCCCTGTGGAGTGGGAAGAGTAAGGCATGAGAAGACATGCATTCTAGAGTTTCTGGCAAGTCCCAGTGGGCTGCCGTTACAAAACGGGGACAGGGTGAAATAGGAACGGAGCTTACGTAATCCATTTGGCCAACTCTTGCTCCAGTGTAATTGCGAATAGGCAAGTGCAGCAACCCCAAACAGGGTGTATGGTTACTGGGGCTCAGGTTTCTCAACAATGGGGCTTTTACTCCCACTGGGACCAGCGGAGGCGATAGCTAAGAGTGAGAGGAATTGAGGATGGATAGGGAGGGAAGAGACAATGGATTCCAGGGGTCCTTCTGGAACCAACTGCAGCAGTGGGAGCTATGGGTTTTTTCCACTAACTTCCCTCTTCTAAGTTTCGCTCCAGAAGAGAGGCCTATGGGCAAACTACGAACACCTGTCCCCAAATATGTATGGAGAAATTGATCTGCTTAGCACCAGGGATGTATAGAGGGAGCCACAGAGGATCTCCCTATGAGAGAGAACCCGCCACTCAACACAGAGGGAGTGCTCCTTCCTGGCAGTTCTGCCCAACGTGGGACCCCTCCAACCGGTAGTGTTCGCTCTGGAGCTCCCTGTTGGATTGGCCAAAAATTTATCAGATATGTATCACAGTTCGAGGCTCTTGCTGCACAATCCTGCTTCCTTCTCTTTTAGCTTTCACAGGGAATACTCAGCTCACTCCCGATAAACCTCCTGCATTTCTGACTCCATTGCCGCATCGTTTGTCGGAGGTCTAAAATGACACGCCATCATCTCTCCATTTCTCTGCTGTAGTATCTCTGTCGTAGAGCAAGTCTCCATATCTATGGATTGCTTTAGGACTCTCTTTCATCTCTCTGTGTCAATATTATACCATCCTGTTTACTACAACTGTGTAAATATGTTTGATACTTGGTAAAGTAAGTCCTCTCACTTCTGCTTCCGCTTCCTTAAAAGTGTCTACAATACCTCTTGTCTTTTTAAATGCATTTAAAATTTAGCTTTTAAGTCTCTCCGTCTCTTTCTCTGTGTCTCTCTGTCTCTCTCTCTCTGTAACACACACATACACACACACACACAACATGGGGGGTGTGATTGCAATTTCATTGAAACCATATTTGAGCGGTTGACATCTTTACAATATGAGTCTTCTCATTTATGAATAATGTCTATCTCTTCTATATAGATCTTCAATGTCTCTCAGTAAAGCATTATAGTTTTCCATATAGAGGTCTTGCACACATTTTATTGGGTTTATTTCTAGGATTTTAAAGAAGATTTTATTTATTTATTTATTTATTTGAGAGAGAAAGAGAGAGAGCATGAGCATTGGGGAGGGGCAGAGAGAGAGCACAAGCAGGGGGAGCAGCAGAGGGAGAGGGAGAAGCAGACTCCCCGCTGAGCAGGGAGCCCGAAGTGGGGCTCGATCCCAGGACCCCGGGATCATGACCTGAGCCGAAGGCAGACACTTAACCGACTGAGCCACCTAGGTGCCCCATTCCTAGAAATTTTTAAAACCTTTTATTTTGAAATAATATCAGACTTACAGGAAATTTGCAAGAGTGTACTCTATACCCTTCCCATACACAGATTGCCCAAATGTTAACAATTTACAACATTCAGTTTCTCTTCCCCCATATATTTTTCTGAAACATTAAAAACATAGTTGCAGACTTTATGTTCCTTTACCTCTAAATAGGTATTTCTTATAAATGGAACTTCTCCTATATAACTACAGAACAATGACCAAAATAAAAAGTTAACACTGATATCATACTCTTATCAAATGTACTAATCCTAAATTTAAATTCCACCCATTGTCAGACTGGTCGTCTTTAAGGCAAAAGGAAAAACATCTGGTCGCGGATACAATCTAGGATCACACACTGCATTTAATTGTCTTTTTAGACTCCTTTTAATCTTGCTTAGTTCCTCATTCTTTGTCTGGACCTTGACTGTTTAGAGAGTACAGGCCAGTTATCTTATAGACTATCCCCCAGTTCGGATTTTTCTGATGATCCCTCATTATTCGATTTAGGCTACACATCTTTGGCAGGAGTACCAGAGAGTGATGCGTGCCTTCTGTAGTGCATCGCGTTAGAGACACATGATACTGCTTTGCGCTTTTGCTCGTAATGTTTATTAACTGCAACCATTTGGTTAAGGTGGTCCCTGACAGGCTTCTCCACTGTAAAGTTACATTTTACTCTTGATAATTAATACATCTCTTATGGAAAGATGCGTCAATACTATGTAGATAACCTTATTCTGATTATATTCTCATCCACTGGTTTAACATCCATTGGTGATTCTTGCCTGAAACAAATATCATTATGGTGGTTGCCGGATGGTGATTTTCTAGTTCCATCGTTCCTTCTACATTTATTAATTGGAATTCTACTGTAGGAAAGCACTTCCCCTTTCTGTTTGTTTCTATCAGTATAGACTCATCAATGTTTGTTTTATTCTATGGTGGGTTTTATTGTGGGTTTGTTTTTGTTTCTGTTTTGTTTTGATTGGTTGGGTTGGTTTTTTTGTTTGTTTGTTTTAGTTTTTTTTTTCCAGAACCTAGACAAACTACCATAGTAGCAAATCTGTTTATATATGTAGCTTGGGGCGGTTATTGTGGTTTCTTTGACCAATCTACATTTCCTTTTTTTTAACCATCTTATTTAAATCTTGATTATCTGCTCTCTCTCTCTCTCTCTATATATATACCTACACACACACTTATAATGTTTATAATAGTGTGATAGCAGAATGTATCTTTTTTTAAGGTTTCCCTACTTTCCAATTTTAAAATGGTAGTTTTGAATGTATGCATTTAGAATAAGTGACTAGTAGTTTATATCTCACAGGTAGTTTAAATCTGATTGGGGCAATCTGCAGACATTAGAGGTAGTTTAGTATTCTAGAAAGGGCTGTTGTCACAGATAGTGTCTGGGGGAGGACTGTATGCTTCTCCGGGCACACAGTATTGTCTGATGAATTTGAAAGAAGCAAACAAGATACGACGTTATTTTCCCCTTGACACTCCCTCGGACCAATTTTGAGCCTCGATGGGAAATCATTCAGTAGGTTCATAATGTACATGACGGAAGGAAGCTTTACGTGGTGGTTTACCTTCTTTAGCTTTGGAAATTTACCCTTGCCCAGTTTTAGAAGTAAATTCTAGTCCTTTGGTTCTCATTTGTAACAAACACATTAAAGACTACATTGAAATATTGCCTACAAGATTGTTCTTACTTAAAAAAGACTTGCTCCTCCAATAAAAAAAAATTAAATGTATTCTGTGGGTTGCATTTCACTACTATCATTATTTTGTTCATCAAATTATCCCATATTGGGCTATTAGAAGTCATTTCAAGCTAACTTCATTCTTTGAGTACCTCCTTATTTTCTGGCACAAGATATTTCTGCTGTCCCAGCTTTGGAATCAGCCATTTCTCCAAGTAACCCTGGCTCTTTTTACTAAGGAAGAGTTTTTAGATACCAGGCTCTGGGTATTAGATGTGCTCATTGTCATTAGAGCGCTATTACTACTTGGCCTTATCAGTTGACAGAGCCAGAAAATATGCAGGTGAAATATATTATGAACCATGAGTTCATACTGATAGCTCTGATTGAAATCCAACACCACGGAGTTCATTCTAGCTTTTTTCCTTTCCATGTTGTAGCTTGAGAATTTTTAACCCGTACAACTGAAAAAAAAATTCATATTAACTACAATATACTATTTGTTTACAATTATTTTGTTTGAGGGTATATAGTCAAAAAATTGTGTTCAAAAGTTTCTTGTATTAGTTCTCCCTCCACCCCAACCCCTAAAGTGGTGCTGTTATTCATTTGAAATATGTTATATTCATTTGTTTCTGTTTATATTCCATTTGGGGTTTCTGCCCTGCACAGAGACATGCAAAGAAAGATTAACTCATACACAGAGGAAATAAGGCAGTCAATAGGAGCTGTCCCTGAGAAAGCCCTGACATTGGAATTACTAGACAAACACTTTATTTTTAAGTTAGCTCCATGCCCAACGTGGGGCTTGAACTCATGACCTCGAGATCGAGAATTGCATGCTCCACTGGCTGAGCCAGCCAGACACCCCAGATAAACACTTTAAACGAGATGTTTTAAATATGCTAAAATAAGGGAACTGAAGTCTACAGAACTAAAGCAAAGTATGAAAATGATGTCTCATGAAATAGTGATTATCAATAAAGAGATAGAAATTATAACATGAATGCAATAGAAAGTACAAAGGTAAAAAGTACAGTAAGAAAATGCAAAATTCAACAAAAGGACTTGTCAACAGAGTAGAGCAGGGAAAAGAAAGAATCCATGAATTCGAAAATAGGTCAATTGAGATTTTTGAATCTGAGGGGCAAAAAGGAAAACGAACAGGGTCTCAGAGACCTGTTGGCCACAACCAAGCATGCACAGGGTGGGACACCCAGAGGAGAGGAGAGAGAGAATGGAGCAAAAAGTATATTTGAAAGAATAATGTCAGAAAACTTCCCAAATTTCATTTAAAAAAGAAAACATGAATGTACCCAGCCAAGAAACTAAACAAAGTAGATTTTCCAAGCAGGCAAAACTCAAAAAGATCCACACCTTAGACACATCATATCAAACTGTCAAGAGACAAAGAAAAAGAGATCATCTCGAAAGCAGGGAGGAAGAAGTGACTCATTAGACACAAGGGTTACTCAACAAGATTAACAGCTAATTTCTCATCAGAAACCATGGGTGTCAGAAGGCAATAAGATGACTCATTAAAAGTGCTGAAAGAAAAAGACTGTTAACTAAGAATTCTATATCCAGCAAAAGTTTTCTCAAAAAATAAGGGAGAAACCAAGACATTCCCAGATAAATAAAAACTAATGGAATTTATTGCTGGCAGCCCTGACCTACAAGAAATACTAAAGGGCGATTCTCAGGCTTGAGTGAAAGAACTCTAGATAGTAACTTGAATCCACATTTTAAAAACTGATAAACTTCATTACGTAGGTAAATATAAAAGACAATATAAGTGTTTTTTTTTATAACTCCTTGTTTTTATCACCTCTTCTTCACCCCATTGCTGAAGAATGGATTACCCGATGTAGAATTATGGGGATGGCCAAACACAAGACACGAGACAGTAGGTAAGACTGACAGTAGTTTATGAGTCACATATACTCACAGTCCAGGGCAAGAGGACACCACCTGCCATGCAGGGACACACGGGGTTTGCCCTTGAGAACAGTGTGAACAAACACGGTCGGTAGGAGGCAGACTTTTTAATATCAAGAGGGTGAGGTGACCCTTGGTTCCCACAAAAGGTGTGATCGGCTTGTTCGAATAATTCCATGGGCCGGCAGGGAACTGAGGCCTGCTACTCAGGGATAAGCAAGAACTGTGCCAGGTCCCCATGATAAGAAGTTGTTTTGTTTTGTTTTGTTTTCTTGGCTAGGGGACCTTATCCATGGGAGTAGAGTGGGGAGGTGGACTTGTGGCTGGTCTATTGGAGGCTCTCCTGATTTTACCAGCTGCCAGGGCAGCACAGAATATTAATTTTCGGACTGACATCACACCTGACCCCTTGAATGTCTTATCAATTTCAACCTTGGTTATGACTGAGATTTTTAAGGAGTAGAAGGGCCTCCCTAGGATGTGAAGTAAGTACTTGACCAGGAGGAAGAGGGCCATGTGGTGAAATGATGGTCAAAAAACATGAACTTTACAGGTGTCCCCCTTTATGTCCCAAAAAGCCATTTGAGGGACCCGTGCGGCATTGGTTCAGGGAGTGCATGTCCCCCGAGGCCATGAATTTAGACTAATCAGTGCCTGTGGCAATAGTGACACCCAGTGGGGGGGGGGTCCATTTGCCACTCTGTAACTTAAATAAAAGTTATCTGAGGAGCCATTATGCCTTTCAATTAAAGCAACTTCAGGGGTCTCCTATAGGGGAAATTCCAGCGAATGCCTTCTTTAAGAGCCAGCATTATATATTCTGAGAAATGAAATGAGTGTCCTTGTCACTAACAGTAACTTAAGTCCAAAGGTGGTAGGGTATATCCTGGTAAAGCCTTGTACTGTGTGTGACTTTAGCATATGTAGAGACCGAAGGCAGATGCTTAATGACTGAGCCACCCAGGCGCCCCTCAAGTAGTCATTTTAACATTGGATGCCTGGCCAACAAATAGTATCATTTGCACATTTAAAAGAAGATTTTATTTATTTGTTTATTTGAGAGAGAGTGAGAGCACAAGCGGGGGAGGGGGGCAGAGGGAGAGGGAGAAGCAGGCTCCCCGCTGAGCAGGGAGCCTGATGCGGGACTCGATCCCAGGACCCTGGGATCATGACCTGAGTGGGCGGCAGTAGCTTCACCGACTGAGACCCAGGCGTCCCGAGATTCCCAGAGTTCTTTACTCCAAAAGGGGCAACTCTTAGGCAGTGGCCCAAGGGTCTGAAAAAATGTGCAAATGAGGGGCGCCTGGGTGGCTCAGTCGCTTAAGCTTCTGCCTTTGGCTCAGGTCATGATCCCAGGGTCCTGGAATTCAGCCCCCACAGGGTCCTGGGATCCAACCCACATCAGGCTCCCTGCTCAGCGGGGAGCCTGCTTCTCCCTCTCCCTCTGCCCCCCTCCCCCGCTTGTGCTCTCACTCTCTCTCAAATAAACAAATAAATAAAATCTTCTTTTAAATGTGCAAATGATACTATTTGTTGGCCAGGCATCCAATGTTAAAATGACTACTTGAGGGGCGCCTGGGTGGCTCAGTCATTAAGCATCTGCCTTCGGCTCAGGGCGTGATCCCAGAGTCCTGGGATCGAGCCCCACATCAGGCTCCTCTGCTGGGAGCCTGCTTCTTCCTCTCCCACTCCCCCTGCCTGTGTTCCCTCTCTCGCTGGCTGTCTCTCTCTCTGTCAAATAAATAAATACAATCTTTAAAAAAAAAAAAAGACTACTTGAAGTGCGGCCAGGTGTGCGGACTCTTGGGTGCCATCCTTTTCAGGGACTCTGGTTAAGGGATGAAAACCATCAACATTCTACTGAACTCCGTCATGTATGTTGGTGCAATGCCAACCATAAAGTGTATGAACGCCCGTTATTGGTCGCTCAGTTGATCCTAAAAGGGTCCCTAGATAGCCAAGGGTCTGGGAGAGGTTTGACCTCCTCTAGCATCATGGCATCTGGCAAGTGACTGAGGATAGAGAAGGCCAGCCTCCTGTAGGTGGAATCTACTGGAGGGCCCACGTTTGGTTCCATCTAGTAGCAAGGAGGTCTCAGTAGCCATGACATGCTTGTGGAGTGCAGCTTCCATGACCCAAAGCATAATGGGCAGCTGGGTGTAGAAGGTCACAGGCTGAGGGACTGTGAGAGCTTTGATTTTCGGGAGATCTCTGTATGTGGCCAGCAAATTGCTGCCCTAATAGTATAGTGCAGGGCTAGGAAGGGCAATTTCTTATATTAGAAGCCTATGGACCACTTATGGTCATCATAGGTTGTCTAGAGATCCCAGGAGGCATGAAAGGAGGCAGGAAGGAGTGTCTGAGGACACTAATAGGAGTGCTTTTTGATTTCAATTTGGACAGATTCTGGAGCTTTTTGTTGGAGACCTATTCAAGGTGGGCCAATTTGCAAGTAACAACATTAATAAGATTCAGTAAAATTTGTAAATGAAGAATATGGTATCTCCAGAACCAAAAAAAAAAAATCCTAGAAGATATGGGACTTGTATTAACATCATGGGTGCTGAAAGGGTCAACGGGTATTTTCTTAACTGTCAGAGATGGAACAACCCTCAGTTTACCAAAGAATTTTCAGGAATGCAAAAGAGACGGTGGGACCTTGCACTATGTGCAATGGTCTGTCCCCTTTTTGTGAGGTCCTTTATGAGTATTTGTAACGTGTCAAATGAATCTCCCTGGAGGAGGATGTCATCAATGTAACATTGTGTCTGTGTTTCTAGAGAAAGGTGGATGCAGTTAGGATCTTGCTAAAAAAGATTGTGTGTAATGGCAAGGCCGCTGAGGTACCCCATGGGTAGCCTGGTAAAGGTGTATTGTGTCCTTTCAGTGGTGAAGGCAAACAGCAGTTGAGAGACTGTTGAAATAGACACTGAACAGAATATATTATTCAAATCTACAATAGGAAAATATTTCCCAGTGGATGGGAGTTGCTAATTCCAATAGTCAGTACTGGCTATAGGGGTCTTAATGGATGGGGCCAGAGCATTGATGTTCAGTTACTTACTGTGAGGCACCATTCATTCTTTCCAGGTTTAAGAACAGGCCAAACTGAGATGTTAAATGAAGAAGCAGTGGGGGTAATCACCCCTTCACTAATTAGATCTTATATAATAACTTTTAATCCTTCAGGGCCCTGTTTTAAGTTACATTGTGCCATCTTAACTTTTTAAACTGGCGAATCCATGGCATCTCATTTAGCCAAGCCAATTGATAAGGACCAGAGACTTTATATAATTTTAACTTATTACTCAATTGGGTCAGAATGTCTGTGTCCACCAGAGGATATTTTAGCGTAACAAGTGCTGTGACCATGGGAATTTAGGTAAAACAATAACTCTGATCGTTAAGGTGAGGCATACCTATTTGTCCTTTCTTTTATACTCAGTAACTCCCTGAAGATTATAGAGAGTATCTTGTTGAAATTTAATGGGTCCCCAGGTATAACTGTAATTTGAGTCCCAGTATTGATTAAGTCCATGTAGGTTTGCCAATTGGTACATTTCAGCAAACGCTCATGTTCATTCAGAGCCTATGTTGTAGAGGTGCAAAAGACAATCAGTGCCCCTTTGTCTTTCTGTTACATAATTCTTCTAGTAAATTTTGGATTTCCAATAGTGTCAAATTATGTAACCTTCGTTTCAGTTTCATTTTTTTTCTTGCAGCCCTGAGGAATGAGCTCTTGGTTGCCGTCGGGGCAGAAGCAGCAGAATGGCATAGCAGAAGAGAATTGGGTCCACAGTTCTGCTATGGCCCTACTCTTTTCCCCACGAGGACTTCTCTTTGCTCCCCTATTTTTCTTTCTCTAAAAATTACCCCATAAGAATTTAGATTTCTAGCCAAGTAAAGCCTCAACTTTTAGTTTCTGTTTCTGCCCAATCACCTGTGATGTGGACCTTCCTGGCAGTTACGGGGAAAGGTTCAGGGGCCCTGGGACCTGCCTTATAGTCAGCTGTCTCTTCCTCCAGGGAATGCCAGCCAATCTTCCCCAGGTTGAGGTCCACACCCAGTAAAATCATTTTGTCTGTGGCCTGAATGGGATCCAACAAGTCCTATGATCCCAAGATTAGCCCTTTGGCGTGCTGGTGAGCAGCAGTGCTAGGCAAAGCCCAGGCACACTGGGGGGGTTATGCATTGGGAAAGCATTAAGTACAAAATACTCCTTCCCATTTTTAAAAATCAGTACCTGGGCCATGCGTTACCATGGATGTGCACCTCATTATCTCTGGGGGGGTCAGGAGATCATACATGGTCCATAGCAAGGGAAGGAGCAGCACATGAGAGAAGCAAAGATGCTACTTTGTCTGAATAATAACAACGATTAGGCAACTGAGGTGCCGTGCTTCATTCTCCCCAGGATGGTGGTCTCCTTCTTTTCCAGAAACCTCACCAAGAGGTGTCCCCAGGCCCATCCGGGCAGCGCACAATCAAAGACAAGTTTTACATGGCTCCCCAAGCAGCCAGTGACAATAACCAGGCTAGACACAGTAACTTGGTAGTTGGGACTCAAGTGCCAAGTGATTATGCTGCCTTCACCGTCAGAGGCCTCAGAGACCACCTGCCAAACCCAGGCCAAACCCAACGGCCTGTCATGCTAGGGTAAAGTCAATTAGCAACAACGCTTGTCATGAGGATTAGAGCATTGAGAGTGAGCAGAGACACCGATACCTGGCAAAGAGCACAGAGTGCCCTGCAAGCCAAAGCGCAAGTCCGTCAGCAACTGGCAGCTCTGCCCCAGACAGCATTTGCCATATCATGGAAGCAGGTAATTAGCCACGAGCACTTAATTAAAACTAACCAGGTGTCTTTGGTCATGGTTGGTCTAGCCTCTTATGATGCCAATTGTTTTGATCACCTCTTCTTACCTCATTGATGAGGAAGGGATTCTTCCCTAGAATTATGGGGATGACTGAACACACAACACCCAACACTGGCCACATGAGACTGATGGCAGTTTATTAGTCACATATACTTACAGCCTGAGGGAGGAGGGCACTGCATGTCACATAGAGCCACACGGGGTTTGCAAGTGGGATCAGAGTGGACAAACCAAGCTTTGTGGGAAGCAGGCTTGGTAATATCAAGAGGATGAGGTGACTCCTGGTTCCCATGGGAAGATGTGATGGGCTTGTTGAAATAATTCTGTGGGCTGGCAAGGAACGAAAGCCCACTACTCAGGGATAAGTAGGCACCGAGCCTGGTCTCCATGATAAGGAGGGTTGTTTGGCCAGAGGACCTTATCTGCGGAAGCCGAGCGGGGAAGGAAATTTGCAGTTAGGCCATTGGAGGCATTCCCAATCTTCCCAGGTGTCAAAGCAACATGTAATATTAATTTTAGACTGTATACCACATTCTTTTTTTTCTTTTTCTGATTTAAAAGACAACTACACAAAACAATCACGATAAACCTGTGTTGATGGACGTATAGTGTATAAAGATGTAACTAGTATGACAGTCAGCCCAAACGAGGGAGGAGGGAATGGAGCTCTCTTGGAGCAAAGTTCTTGAATAATACTGGTATTAATTTTGACTCAATTTTTATAGGTTAATATGTTCATTGCAGTCCCCAGGGAGGCAACTAAGAAAATAACTGAAAATATATTAACAGAAACAATAAGGTAATCAAAATGGTAGACCAGAAAATAATCCATTTAACACAAAATTAGGCAGTAATGGAGGGACTGATGAACACAAAAGACATGAAATAGAAAAAACAAATAGCAAAAGAGCAGACATGAATTTCAGCTTTTTGATAATTACATTAAATCCAAATAGATTAAACACTACTATCAAAGGGCAGAGATTGGAAGAATGGATAAAAAAGCATGATCCGATTATGTGCTGTCTACAGGAGACGTGCTTTGGATTCACAGACACAATTAAGTTCAGAGTAAAAGGCTGGAAAAGATGCATCGTGAAAACAGCAACCAAAAGAGAATTAGAGTGGAGATCCTAATATCAGGCAAAATAGACTTTAAGACAAAAGTTGTTAGTAGAGGCAAGGAAGAAGATTTTATAATAATAATAAAGTCAATAATTTACAGAGATACAACAATTATAAATATATACACATCTAAAAACAGCCCACCTCTATATGCATGAAGCAAACACTATCAGAATTGCAAGGAGAAATAGACAACTCAATAATAATAGCTGGGGACATTACTACAAACTTACAGAAATTTTTTTATAAAAGAAATGCTATAAACAATTGTATGCCAACAAATTAGATAACTAGATGAAATGGAGAAACTTATAGAAAGACACAAGTTACCAAAGCTGACTTACAGAGAAATAGAAAGTCTGAGCAGACCTGTGCAAGTAAAGACATCAAACCAGTGGTCAAAACTCCCACCAAAACAAAGCCCAGGACCAGAAAGCATCACTGGTGAATTCTACCAAAAGTTTAAAGAGGACTTAACACAATCCTTCTGCTCAAGCCAGAAACCTAGAAATCATCCTTGATTCTTTCCTTTCCATCATCCCTTCTCCAAGTCTCCCAAGCACTTAGCACAACGCTTGGCACATAGTAGGCATGTATTCATTTATTCAATGAATATTGAGCTCCTACCATATTCCAGGTACAGTTCTAGGCATTAGACTTAAAACAGTGAACAAAACAAATCCCTCGCCTCATGGAAAATGAATGAATGAGTCAATCTTTTAAAACTTAAATCAGGGGGGCGCCTGGGTGGCACAGCGGTTGAGCGTCTGCCTTCGGCTCAGGGCGTGATCCCGGCGTTGTGGGATCGAGCCCCACATCGGGCTCCTCTGCTGGGAGCCTGCTTCTTCCTCTCCCACTCCCCCTGCTTGTGTTCCCTCTCTCGCTGGCTATCTCTATCTCTGTTGAATAAATAAATAAAATCTTTAAAAAAAAAAAACCTTAAATCAGGCACCACTTCCCCCATCTCTCCTGCCTGGGTTAGAAACACCTTCTCAGCCATTTCTCGGTACTCAGCTTACACTTTTACCACTGCATTTAGTTTTCTGTGCCGAAATTATCTTTTCTTTTTTCTATACAAATCTCTCTCCCCTACTTAATTGTGAACTCCTTGAGGGCAGGATCTGAATCTTATTTATTTCTAGCATCTGGCACATAGCAAGTATTCAACGATGGTTTATTGTGTTCTAGTCAAAGTGTCTTCTAACTTTGGATACCATCTCTGCCCCTTCCTGTCCAATTTCACCTCTAGACATCCCCAAACACATATACAACTTAATGTGGCTGAGAACACTAGTCAGTTTTTTCTTTTTCCTGGATTCCAGATTCCTTTCATATATAGGGTCCCAGGGTGGGGCCTCAGGCAAAGTCTTGGAGTTTTTCTTTTTCTTTTTCTCTTTCTTTCTTTCTTTCTGGGGAAATTCTTGTTTTATTCTTTGGTCTCCCCCTATTTTCTTCGAGATAAGTGTTTCTTTATTCCTCTCTCCTTTAATCACCAGCACAGTGGGAATTTCCACTCTCCACCCTGCACATCGTCCCACTGGGGAAATCCTTCCCCAGGGCCAAGAGAAACAGGAGGCAAGATGGCAGCTGCACCCACCTCCAGAGAGGACAGCTTTTTCTCCCCTACACGATGGCAGGGAGGTGGCACTGATGGTGGCTGTATTTTTCCTGCTGCTTCTCCCTTGACCTCTTCCATTTCTTGCTTCTCCATCAAGGCCTGGGAGTCATGAAGTACTCTCAACTACACATGGAGAAGAGACTGCTCAACCTTTCTTCGAGTTTAGAGAGGGTTTTGGGAGATGGTACCTATTTTAATCCTCTTGGTCCTGAAAGGCTACCCTTTCCAATGTGAACTGGGGTCTTAATAATTCCAAACACTACCCCCATCCTGGGTCAGATCCCCACGGTTATTCCCGGTTACACTCTGGAGGGGTTGTGTGGACATTTTTCAAACTAGGGAACAACGATCAGCAAGAAATTGTGTCTAGCTCATTCAACCTCTCTCTACTACTGGGGAAACACCTGACACCACAGATCCTGTTGAGGGAGGCCCATGAGAGTCAGCTTGGATGTAAAGCACGCTGTGTCATTTGAATGGTGGGACATGGCAGTCCCGTGGGTCCCTGCTGCATTTCCTACCTGTTAGAGAATGTAATACTGACGACAGAATTTCCGCGACTCAGTATAATAACCTCTGTGCTTCTGATAGAAAAGTAGGCCAAGAAGGGTTAATTAGACCAGGGGACTCTGGCCATTTTGTGAGGAGAGGCCATTTTTCATTCCACTGAAGCCTTGAGAACACCTCTGGGGAAGAGGGGAGGGAGGGATGCCTGTGCCTATGTGCGAGCGTGTTGGAGGAGGCTGTCAGGGAAGGCCTTGAAGCTGGGGAGGGGTAGCACGAGGAATGATGGATCTGAGGGACTCGGGGGATGGGTAATAATGATAGGAGGAGGTTAAAGGAGCAGACAGGAAAGACCCTGGGGGTGAGAGGGAAGCTGACAGCAAAGGTCCTCGGAGTGGGCAGGAACTGACAATCTGACAGTGACGACCCCACACAGGAGCCAGAGAGGGGCTGCTGGTGTTTGCTGCATTTCCTTACTAGTGGATCCAGTGTCCTAGTTGGGGCCCCCTGGGCTGGACTAATAATGTACGTGCCCCACTACAATGCCAACACATCAAACAAGCCACCATTAGAACAGGATCATTTTCCTCCAGGCAGCTGCTTGCTGCAATCATTCTGCTGATTAAATTTCATTCTGGAAAGTACTGCACAGACATTAATCAGGTGTCACAGCCACTCCATCCTATAGAGCCAAAGCCTCGCTGACCTTTAAAAATACACCAAACAGTTGCTAGAACACATCTCCCTAGGGAGGACAGGTCCTCGGGCCAGCTCTCAGAAATCCACGCTGTCCTCACCCCCCTTCCAACCCATCTTCCTCTCCCCTGGAGACAGAAAAGGGTAACAGAGACCTTTTTGACATTTTCTGCCTGGGGGAGTCTGGTCAGTCTTCTGTCTTGGCGGTGCCAGCAACCCCCTGCCTATGTGGATTTGAAGTCTGGAAGGGTTTCCCCATCTCAAAATAGCTTCCTCACTGGCCTGCTCCACGGCCTGACATTTTCACTGTTATAAGCACTCCTCCCAGTTAAAGCACTGTAGTCTCCAGAAATCCCCTGTTTAAACAAAAACAAAATAAAACTGGCTTAGCTGGAGGAAGAATCCATAAATAATAATGGCACCTTATAGGACCACGGAGCACTGTTCCTTGCTTTCAGCGTGCTTTGCCATATGCTGTCTCATATCATCACACATCGACGCTGTGAGGAAGATACTCGAATTATCCCCATTTTGCAGACGTCAAAATGGAGGCTGTGAGAGATCGATGTGGTCCAAGGCCGAGGGCTAGAAAATGGACTCCTGATGCTGAGCCTTCGGCGCTGTCTATCACACTAACACAAACGAATCCTGGCAACTGAGAATTCTAAAAAGAGATGGGCTTTGATGGGGGTGCAGGCCACGACTGAGATCACCCCCAAATAGGGCAGCAAGGAAAGAGCCTTTCACACAGCCAGAGGGCCTGGCAGAGACCATGAGCACCTGGGTAAGAGGAGGCAGATGGGGGGCGGGGGTGAGAGGGGCACAAGCAGGGGGCGCCTGGGTGGCACAGCGGTTAAGCGTCTGCCTTCGGCTCAGGGCGTGATCCTGGCGTTATGGGATCGAGCCCCACATCGGGCTCCTCCGCTGTGAGCCTGCTTCTTCCTCTCCCACTCCCCCTGCTTGTGTTCCCTCTCTCGCTGGCTGTCTCTATCTCTGTTGAATAAATAAATAAAATCTTTAAAAAAAAAAAAGAGGGGCGCAAGCAGTCTGATCTCTTTCGGTTTGGAGGTTTGTATTTGCGCTCCCCTAGTTCTTTCCCTCAAGCCGGTAGGTGGGAAATAAGGTGCCTCACTCTGTAGTGGGGTCTTCCTGCCACAATTGGGGGAGAGAGACTGGAAGCATAATGGAGGAGGGAAGGTCACCTAGTTTGGTCCCTGGGTTGGGCTGCCCTGGGTGATGGTGCGGGTACCAGCAGCCTCTGGCAGCCCACTCACTCCAGGCGGTGCCCATTCCAGTGCAGGGCATCCGTATTAAGATAGAGCCTTATAATGCTGGATCAGTAGTGCAAGATAGTGCCCTGTCCTTAACGCAGAACGTCGTTTAAAATGCAGAGGGTAGCAGACTGCAACTTAATTGGAAAGGATGCCTTGGACCATTCGGGACGCTACAGAACATTTGGCATAGCCATTAAAAACTGTTCTCCAGAGCCCAGGAAACTAATTGCAAATGGTTAGGTAATGCACAGCTGATGGAAAGAAGATTTCCCCGTAAATTGATTCCATGGTAGATGTACAGGGATGTTTACTGCAGTACTGCTTCTAACTAGGAAAAACTGCAACTAAATTAAATGTCCAACCACGGGGGGTTGGTTAAATAAGTTTGAGCCGTTCACACAATGGAATGTTAGGCAGCTGCTGGGGGGAAAAATGAGGTAAATCTATATATACTGATGTGGAGATCTGCCCATGAAATAGAATTGGGTTTTTTAAAAAGTAAGTCGCAGAGTAAGAGTTATGGTTTGGCTCCATTTCTGTTCACTACCTATGTGCGTAGATGGGTGTGTGTATAACCACGTGTACACTTGTACAGGCATAGGAAAAATGGAAAAGTCTGGGGAAATACACACCAGACTGTGAGTAGAGGTTACCTCTTCAAAGTGAGATTGGGAAGGGAAAGACTTTCCCTTTGCAGGAAATGGAGGTGCCTGTTGTAACTGCCGGCTGTTTGCTGGAGGAAAGCAGGCTGTCTTGGACAACCCCTCCTGGGTACAGCAGGGTTCTGGGCTCCCAGGCCGAGCTGAGAGGCAGGTCTGGAGTGAGATGCATTTCATCCTCAACAGAACTTATGAGGCTCCAACCGAACTGCACAGCTGGGTTTCTTCTGAACAGTTGGACACTAAAATGCAACCTTACCAAAGGAGTCCTCGCTAATAAACAAAGGCGCTCATTTTCTCCCTCTCTCTATTCTGTCTTCCCCTCAAATTCCACCCGCCCACCCCCACCCCGGCGGAGTTCCTTTTATCTTCCCAGACAGGTCAATCTCTCAGAAAAGCTGTTCCTTTCAGGCAATCCACAGAGTAGACAGCCCCCTACCGGCGTAATTTCAGGGGCATAGAAAGAGCTGGACCAGAAAAAGTACTTGCCCACCTGCCAGCACCAACAAGCTTTAATAATAACACAATGAAAAGGAAGTACAAATTTCCTTGAAAGAGGTGATGCATTGCCTGAAACTTGCACTCAGGCAAGGACGAAGGAAAGCAAAGCCGCGCGCGCGCGCGTGTGTGTGTGTGTGTGTGTGTGTGTGTGTCTGCGTGAGAGACAGAGAGACAGAGAGAGACAGCGAGAGAGGGCACCAAAGCAGGAGGGTCCTGAGCAGCCTCAAGCCCATATTGCAGGGAGGACGGAGCGCAATTTATGAAACATTCACAGGTTTATTTAATTTGCTCGTAAACTAGAATTCGGAGGGTTTGGGGGGCTCATTTTAATAATACACGCTCACTGAACATATTTGGAAGACACAGAAAAGTATAAAAAAGAAGGTAGTCATCTGTAATTCCACTCCCCAGAGTTAACTACAGTAAATATCTTTATGGTTTTCCTTTATTAAACAAAATTGAGATCAAACGATACAGCCTACTTTTTCACTCATTAGTATGGATATTTCTATGCCCTGAATATTTGAAAACACAATTTTAATAGCTATATAACATATGCACCATATGGCCGTGTTATCATCTAGTTAATCATATCCCTAATTTGGGGCATTTCAGGTTTTTTTCCAATTTTTTTCCTTATTATAAAGAACATTGCCACGATCATCCTTGCACATAAATCTTAGTCCAGATTGCTCTTTCCTTAGTACAGATTCCCAGAAGTGGAATTACTGGGTCACAGAGTGTAAACATTTTTAAAGGCTCTGCGGAGCAGTTTGAACTGGGAGCAGATCTACTGATTCCCAGAAACGACTGAACACAGAAATCCTCTCCAGTTCAAACCTGAACCAAGTGGTTGGACGCAGCCCCCGCCCCCGCCTCCGCCTGTGACAATGCCACATCTAATTAGGTGTTTAATGAATGTTTTTTCATGGGGATACAGGGAAAGGATGTACTCAGCTCTGTAATTAATTAGAGGAAGGAAACAGGGCAGTTACAGCTTAACTGAGTGCTATTCAGCCGTCGCCAATCGCCATTTCTGGCAGGTAAACCAGAACATTCGAACTGTGAGACCCACCAAATGATCCTCCAACCCAGTCCTGGGGCCTCAAGGCCACGCACTCTCATCTCCTGCCCTTTCCCCCCTGATTAAAAAGTAATATGTGTGGTGAATTTTTCTGTATGGATTTTCCTTCAATAAATAGCTTACTGTATAAAATATGTTAATGATGTTTACCCATTGACCAGTCTCACTCTAACCTTAACATTTGGTGACTATTAACCTCTGTTAAATGTATTCTAAAATTCACAAAAGCATTATTTAGCCTTTTTGACTATCAAGATTTCCCTAGAGTATTCATTGATGCATACATTATTGTTCTCTGTTGCTGGTTTATGCCTTCAAATTAGGAAAGTGTGAAATTCTGTGAAAAAATAGACTTTGATCTTAAAAAGAAACCCTCCCTTTTGTAGTAAGAACCAGATGTTTTTCTGAACTTTCCTATCAAGAATTTACTGGAAGCATGTATACCTCTAGCCTTTGGATGTTTTTGTTAATGTTTCCAAGCAATGCGCTTGGAAATCAGAATCATTTCTTTATATTCATCGCCATAGAATTCTCCTGATGCTCTTCATCACACATTAGTGATCAGAAAGGAGTTGTAATTGCCATTTCTTGCCCATAAGAGCTAAGTAGGTATTGTAACATAAGTTGAAGGGAGGTTTACTGTGCAAGAATGAACTACTGTTGGGTTTGATTGACTGAAGACTGACTTCGACGTGGTGTATTTGAAAGCTATTAAATGCAACTGACAACACTTAACAAAAAATATTTCATTTTATTATTGAAAAAGTTTACTTTTAAAAAGGAGTATTTCCTTCTCAAAACAAACAAACCAACGAAAGCACGCGTGGAGAAAAAAATCAGGAAAAATGCATTTCAACCCCTCAGTTGTTCTCTCTGGGGAGTAGAATTGGGGAGGAGAGCGTAATTTGTCCATCAGGCACCTCCGCATGTTGGGGAATTTTTACAGTGTCATGTTTTATTCCAGGAAGCAGGAAAAAGCAGTCGATTAAAAGCATCGTATATTCAACAGGTATTTAAGTCCCTGCTACGGACCAGGCATGACTAAGTGATCAGTATAGAAAATTTTGAAAGCCACTTGTAAAAAGACGAATTTGGGCGTGTGCGACAGAGCACAGTGATGGACACAACAACGAACACAACTAAACAACTGGAGGTTTCTAAGGTTCTTGCGGACGGTGACACCGTGTTTTCCTCCTACTGGGACTGCTCTCAGCCTCAGCCTCCTAGACTTGTGGTTCCCACCGGATGCCTGCTGCCCGGCTGAACTCCCATCTGGCTTCCTGGCTGGCCCCTGCCGTCGCTGGCCGTAACCAGGTGTGTCTTAGGTGCTCAAGCATCTGCTTTGCAAGGCAGAGCCAAGAGACCGCAAGGACCCACACACACGCTGGACATGCTGATAGTGGGAAGCCCCTTTGCTACAAATACTTTGGAGGACGATTTGGCAATATGTATTAAAAGCCTTAAAAATATTCAGACTTGGTGGGGGCCTGGGTGGCTCAGTCGGTTGGGCGTCTGTCTTAGGCTCAGGTCACGATCTCAGGGTCCTGGGATCGAGTCTCTGCTTCTCCTTCTGCCCTTCCTGCTCCCCTTGCTCATGCTCTCTCTCAAATACATACATGCATACATACATAAATAAATAGTGTTATCAAAATTTTCTTACTGGTATTGAAAAACACCTACAGCGTTTGGTAACTATAGTGTTTGGTCAGTTGGATAGGAAGAAAACATTGACAAAGTAAAGACATGTACCAGCGTTGTTCCCTGGTGCTGTGGTGTTTTTTCTTGGTACCCAAAGAAAATGACCAGCTGACAATGGGCTCCAGTCAAGCTTCGAGGGTGAAACCACACCATCAGACATGGTTCTCCTCAGGGACAGTTCAGCTGTTTGTGGCACAGGCTCTGGGTACTAGGCATTGACCTAAGGTACAACCCCAACCTCGATTAGGGATGTTTGGACTCTGAGGTTATCCATAATTCCGAAGCTCCTTTCTATTCTTACTCGACTCAAGCCTGGGAAATGAGAGGTGCAGGGGGGCAACCAGGGTGGACAGAGCGTGGCTGGGATGTATCCATGCACGTGTTTGCGTGATTTTGTGACTGTTTGTGTGGCTGCCATCCCAGGTATGCACGAATGCCTTTACGTGTACGTATCCACGTGGACATGACTCCTCCAGCCCACATTTCTCAAATTTGGAATCAGGAAGGCTCTACCGTCATTTGGTCAAATTGATCATCAAAATAAGGAGGCGATGGAGTGCTATGGCTATTCCCTGGATGAATGTGTTGGAGACAGAGAACCATCTGGCCTTTTTCTAGTGGTCCAAAGGCTTATGGGGAGTGCTCTCATGGTCGGTTTGAAGAATATGGAGAGAAGCAGGTTGCAGCCCCATTGGCAAACTTTTCCTCGTGTTATAGAACAGTTTGCAACCTAGGGCAATATTGTATGCTTGATTTATTTTAAGCCATTTTAATAATTTCTTCTTTATCAGAAGCGAACCAAGCAGTTTACACAGGCTGGAAAAGACAGCTTTCCACATTCTTTAGAGATTTTGGCTCCCCTCTAGCAACCAGAGAGCTAGAGATCCCTAAAGGAGCCAAAGAAGAAACTTGTTCCGGTGCTTTCCATGGACAGAGGCCCTTTCCACTTTAGCACATTGCCCATTAATTGACACCGAGGGCCTATGTCATTTGACCTTTATAATCAAAGCCATAAACGAGTGAGGTACCCTTGGGGGGGGGCTTGCTTTATGCAACATCTGTATTCCCAAATCCTGCATGAAAATTAAAAGCTATTTTAAAAAGTCTGAGAGGAGCTGGCTATTTAGAAGAACTGCATATTGTAGATTTCCTTCACACTGTCTCTTGGGGTACCTTATGGGACTTGGGATGCAGCAGGCTCTCAGGCAAGTTAGAAAGACCCGTTTCTTCACCTAGGTGGCTTTCCTATTGGTAAATTTTTTTTTAATATTTTATTTATTTATTTGACAGAGATAGAGACAGCCAGCGAGAGAGGGAACACAAGCAGGGGGAGTGGGAGAGGAAGAAACAGGCTCATAGCGGAGGAGCCTGATGTGGGGCTCGATCCCACAACGCTGGGATCACGCCCTGAGCCGAAGGCAGACGCTTAACCGCTGTGCCACCCAGGCGCCCCCCTATTGGTAAATTTTACTATGAGCCTATTCCTGTATAAAATCTACATGCGTTTTGACATAAAAAAAAAATCAGGATGGAGCCCATGAAAAAATGGCCTCTTGTTTTTAAATTGTCCAGCTCCCTCGGAGTAAAATAACTTTTTTTTTTTTTTTGTGGAGGAAAGGGGGTCTTGTGACAGGCTTGGTTGAAATGTGGGTTGCTTTTTTTTTTTTTTCTTTTCCAAGCTCCCGTTCTAGTCCCTCCCCTTATCCCAGATCCTCTGTCCAAATAAGCACACCATCTCTGGGGACAGGACTGCTACTACTCGCTGAGCTGCTGCAGCTGCTGCTGTGGTCAGTGCTCTTGGTCTCAAAGTCACTTCTAACTTGACTGAGAGCCTGCTGCGTCCCAAGTCCCATAAGGTACCCCAAGAGACAGTGTGAAGGAAATCTACAATATGCAGTTCTTCTAAATAGCCAGCTCCTCTCAGACTTTTTAAAATAGCTTTTAATTTTCATGCAGGATTTGGGAATACAGATGTTGCATAAAGCAAGCCCCCCCAAGGGTACCTCACTCGTTTATGGCTTTGATTATAAAGGTCAAATAACATAGGCCCTCGGTGTCAATTAATGGGCAACGTGCTAAAGTGGAAAGGGCCTCTGTCCATGGAAAGCACCGGAACAAGTTTCTCTTTGGCTCCTTTAGGGATCTCTAGCTCTCTGGTTGCTAGAGGGGAGCCAAAATCTCTAAAGAATGTGGAAAGCTGTCTTTTCCAGCCTGTGTAAACCCTGCTTTCTTCAAGGCTACTTTCACGGAAACAAAATCAGTTCGTTCCGAAGTACTCCTGAGAAATCAACGCTGTTGCAGGAGCTCTTCCCATTAAATATACGAGTGAAGGGGGTGGGGAGTGAAGGGGGTGGGGAGAGAGAAGTAAATAGAACTAAAGACAAACACGGCAAAAATATAAGTTACAAGACTGCTGTCTGCCTGAGATTGACACACGAGCCAAGCATGCTTAAGACACACTCCTCTACACCAGTGGGCATCTTGTCGCTATCTAGGACATATATCACAGATTTCCAAACCACATCTATAGTGTAAGGCTGCTAATAATACCCTGACACGGCATTCAGCCGGGCCCCTGGGGTGCCCAAGTTCTTTACAAAGGGCTTCCTTTTTAACCTTCAGGAAGCATCTTTTCTTCCTTTGGAAGATGGGAAGGGGCAAGGGCCCTTGGTCCCATTTCGTAGATAAGGAAACAAAGCCTCACAGTGGATTAACAGAGCTGGAAAGCCAAAGCTGGAAAGAACCAAGTTCTCTTCTTCATCCCATCAACTCTCAGGGGAGTTTTATACTTGATTTCTTTTTTTTCCGGGAGGACACCGAAAGAGGGTTGCCCCAATCATCAGGAGAGGTGGTTGGAAGGAGACCTGGCAGTGAGGACCTGGGCGCTCTCACTGTAACAGAACGGATGCCTTCAAACAGGGAAATTCCGTGGGATGAGGGGCCCACAGGGCTGAGCTGCCAGAGAGAACTGCAAGCCCATTGGTGTCCTCTTCCTCACCTCCCGCCTCATTCTGTTCTGCTGCTGTTTTGAGGACTCAAAACCACCCTGTGGGCTGACAATGTAGTGATTCCAGCCCAATATCCTAATGGGGTCTGGAAGGATTGGTTGGGAGGGACTTTGCTGTCCTCCAAGATCAAGGACATTTCCCCTTCACCCTCAGTTTCCCCTAGCAATTCACAGTGGATTCTGGTGGCCAGGGCGATTTCATTCTTTCCAAAGCTACCTGTGTTTTCATCCTTTTGTACCTCTTGGGGCTAACGAATTCCTTAGGTTTTCAATATGCCATATAGAGTGATATTTCTTTTCAGTTGCCATAGCAGCAAGAGCACTGACCTGGGAGTCCAACAGATCTAGGTTCAAATCCCACCTCTGTCATTTACTGGCTGAGCGGCTACGGGAAATTTCCGTGCCTTCTCTGAGATTCAGTTTCTTCATCTGTAAAATGGGATGATGGTACTTCCTCTTCCTGCCTTGCATCGCTGCTGTGATGAGAAAATGAGATGCTTGACGTAAAAGCATCTTGACCAAAGCACAAACTGGGGTGGTGCTGATGCATAGACGTATTTGCTTTAGCTGAATCTCCTCCTAGCTCTTAGGGGGCTGTTGGTTCTAGAATTCTCAGATCTGGTGAATAAGGCTCTGTTCCCTCTCTCCATCTCTGCATAATTTTATACACTCTGGTCACATCCCTTCCCAGCCTTCATCTTTCTAGCCTAAAGAGTCTGCGTTTGTTTAATCTATCTTCATATGGCAGCCCCCTCTACCCTCCCCCATCCCCTTGATTATAGAGTGGCCCTTCTCTGGATCATCTCCAGCTCCATTATGTCATTCTGGAAGCACTAAGACCAAACCTGCGCAAATGTGTGTGTGTGTGTGTGTGTGTGTGTGTGTGTGTGTGTCCCCGAGTGCGCGTTCGTGTGTGTGTGTGTGTGTGTATTCATCAGCTCTGAACCTCTGACTCTGTCTCCTCCCCAATTATAAATCCTAGAACAGGATGCTTGCCCAAGACCCTCTCTCCAAACTACAGAGAAGGCCGATTGGCCCCAGGCTGTAGCTTCCCCCTCTTTCTCTGCGCAGCCCTGGCCCCAAGGGGCTAAAACGGCTCCCTGTCTGGCTTGGGAGGCTGGGAGGTGGATAACTAGGATGGGGGGGCCGAGGGGGAGGGAGGGGGGGTCTTGCGCAAGCGCACGCCGCTGCTCGGACCGCCAATGCTGCTGCCTCCCCGAGCAGAGGGAGGCAGAAGAGGAGGGAGGGAGAAGAGGGGAAGGGAGGGGGAGGCGGCACTTGGGCTGCAGCTCGCAACCAGAGGCAGTCTCTCTCAGCTCTCCGAGGGGGACGGGGAGCAGCAGCCGCGGAGTAGGATGCCCTGCGGGGCGCCCTGAGCCGGGGGCGCGTGAAGCAGCTTCGGGGGCCGGGGCCACAGGGCAGCTTTCACTATGCATCAGTCCCTGACTCAGCAGCGGTCCAGCGACATGTCCCTGCCCGATTCCATGGGTAAGTCCAGCCGCCCTTCCTAGGGGCGGCGGCGGCTAGGGGTGAGCGCGCTGCCCTCTGGACTACGAGCGCCCCGGCCGACCCGGGAGCCAGGGAGCGGGAAGCGGGGCTAGGTAGGGGGGTCCGCGCGCCCCAGCGTCTGGGTCGCCGACCAGAGCCCCAGGGGAGCGGCCCGGCGGGGGCGGGGGCGACGCGCGGGGATGGGAGCGCCAAGCTTGCGTCGGAGTGTCCCTGCCCCGGAGTGCGGGTGTGTGCGTGTTTGTGTGCGTGTGCAGACAGACTTGCAGCCGGTGGTAAATTCCAGCTGTCTGGGGATCAAAACACTTCCCTGCAACCTGCGCCTTCGCTTTCCATTCGACGCTCCCTCTTTGCAAAGTCCCCGTCACTTCTAAGAGCTCACGACTAACGACAATTAGGAGAAGCAGAGTCCTCGCCCCCTCCCAACTCTGTCGAAGGTGCCCAGAAATTCAGAGCTGCAGTGGTGGTGGGGGGCAGACTTGCACCTCGCTGATGGGGGGGTTTGCGCAACCC